>NC_090221.1:11273044-11503044 GCF_024489055.1 Chanodichthys erythropterus | reverse complement strand
TTGAACACTAATGTTTCCAGACTTTGTTTTACAGGTACTATATTTAAATGGATGTTCTTAAGATTATCTTAAGAAATACTAAAGAAACATATTTTTATATTAAGTAAAAAATGATTGCACGAAAATGGAGCACTTTAAGTACATTATGGAAGTATACTTTTTTTTCATCTGGGGAAATCTAGTAAAATTAAAACATTAATGGTTACAGTACTTTGGACTCTACTGTATCAGTTTTCACAAATGCTCTCTGAATGACTGAATTACTATGTGAGATAATTCATATCAGTATCAACTCCCATCGAAGCACATTCTGTCATATGTGACGAGCAGGACATCTGTCTTTCGCAGTGAAAGTCAATCCATCCCTCCATAACATTTCACAAAGTTTCCATATAGTTACAATTTCCATTCACTTTGACTGACACACAAAATGTTAGAGGTGAATTGCTTCGCATCCACTTTGCCAATTAAATTATCACACAAAAAGTGCTAATCATTTTTTCTGCTTGACGGCCAACTTTTAATTAGACCGAAGCAGGGCGCGTTCTCAGGAGGCACATTTTACCCTCTCTGCTATTCAGAGCCTTGGCTCACAGACTCTCAGCCTTTTTGAGCCTGATTGGAGCTTAGCGCCTGTTTTCCCCCTGTCGGAGAAAGCAGAGGGTGAGATACGGATGAGTAAACATCCCTCGTTTTTATTTAGGGGTTCAAATCCCCTTCGCAGGATAAGTGGATGTGCTTTAGCTATTTTAAGGTAGTGTGTTTGTGTGTGCAGTGGGGACACTAAAGTGCAGGGTGCTTGTTACAGTCTTGTTCTGGTGCCTAAAAATAAAAGACCTTTTCTCCTCCTCACTGGCCTATTAATTTCTGTCATATCTCAGCTGTAAATTTGAATACTTGGACAAGTATGTGTTAGTATTTATTCCCCTAAGGATGTGTAGACACATATACGTAAATCTACGTAGGCCTAGTGGTTTGTGGTTGTTTGTCTGCGAGCGTTTATGTATGTGTTCACATGCGGCGGAGCGCGGGTGTGTGTGTGTGTGTGTGTGTGAAGTCGGGGTCTCGGGGCCAGTGAGAGACAGCTGTAAGGCTTGTGGATTGCGAAGGTTATGATCACTGTGCTCTCATAAGGGCTTTATTTCAGCTCTGTCCAACCCCCCTCAGCCGACGGACAGGTGGGCCTTGGGTTTAGTTTCAGAACTTTTCCCCTCCCCCTTTCCTTTTTTGTTTCTTTTCTTTTCATAAAACCGCCTGTGCAAACGGATTGTAGTGATCAACGGGGCGGCTCAATTTGCGGAGACCCTGCTGTGATGGGTAATAGGTGGGCTGGTGTGTCAATCATTTGACATTTCCTTTTGGGTAAATCAACAGGCTCTGCCTGTCACCATCATTGTCCTGTTGTAACACTGTACGGGACTCGGATGATTTAAATAGTACTCTGTGTGTACACATGCCAGTGTTTGTTTGTTTGTGTGTGGGGAAGTTTTTTTTTTTTGCTCAGGCCTCTGCATTTCATTTGCAGAGTGTGTGTGTGTGTGTGTGTGTGTGTGTGTGTGTGTGTGTGTGTGGAGGGTAAGTCCTGGGTTTAGTGTCATTGATCTTCTCCCAGATCTCCCCTTGAGTGAAATTAAGGCAGGCAGACTTTTTAGGAAGGGTTTGTGTGTTCAATAAGACAGAAGCCTTATTTTCCAGCGCTTCTCTACTGTGGATGTCTGTGAATGTGTTATGCAGAATACCCGATTATGTAATTATGGTATTTATTTGGATGTTTACATTTGATTCTGAATGAGTTTGATAGTAGCCTATGTGTGGCTAATGGGCTATAGCTAATGTTGCACACTGTTGGATTTATAAAGAATTCATGAGTGTTTATGAATTCTACAGACTGCAAGTATTTAATAATGAAAATAACGACATGACTCTGATCTCTGTGAATACAGTAAGAAACGATGGTAACTTTAACCACATTTAACGGTACATTAGCAACATGCTAACAAAACATTTAGAAAGAATTTACAAATATCACTAAAACTATCATGATGATATGGATCATGTCAGTTATTATTGCTCCATCTGCCATTTTTCACTATTGTCTCTGCTTGCTTACCTACATAAAGTCTGACGATTCAGCTGTGCACAGATCCAGATGTTAATACTGGCTGCCCTTGTCTAATGCTTGATCATGGGCTGGCATATGCAAATATTGGGGTCATACATATTAATGATCCCGACTGTTATGTAACAGTTGGTGTTATGTTGAGATTCGCCTGTTCTTCAGAGGTCTTTTAAACAAATGAGATTTATATAAGAAGGAGGAAACTTATACAGTGTTTGAGACTCACTGTATGTCATTTCCATGTACTGAACTCTTGTTATTCAACTATGCCAAGGTAAATTCAATTTTCAATTCTATGGCACCTTTAACTTGTGCGCAAAATTGCAATATCGCATAAAACATTTGCGAATAAAGCACCATTTCCATCCCGTGAGTCAAAGAGAACAAAACCGTCACTTTCTGATAAACTGGTGCTAAATATCACTAAGAAATGCAGGGCAGTGTTGCCAATTTAGCAAATTTGTCACTAGATTTAGTGACTTCATTATATAGATCAATGAATTTGCAATTATGATGTCATCTAGTGACATTTAGCTACCAGTTTTAGTTACTTTTAATTGAAAGCAGTTGGCAACACTGAGGAGAAGCCGCTGTATATAATAATTTTCATATATAATAAATTATTTGCGTCTCAGAGCGAGATGAAATGCAATAAACGTGTTATCTTGCTTTCAGAAGTGAATGCTGCTGTTTGGGAACACAGTCATGTAAGACAGTTCTGGGAGGAATTATACCGAACCACATTGATGACAGACTTCTGAATGACCAAAACAGCATTTCAGATTCTTTGCAACAATTTTGAAAAAAACAAGTTTTTCACTGATTAGTACAGTATGCCATTCCATAGCGCAAAGTCACATGACTTTATATGAAGTGCATCAAGGAATTTATTAGGTAAATGTGTTTCCATCGTAGTTTATGTGCATGTTTTCTTCTCATATTTAGAATTTATGCACATCTTGGCAGTTCCTTCGAGCAGTTTTTGATGTGTTATCCCAAAATGGAAACATAGCTATTGTATTAACTCAAATTTTTAATTTCAATTAACTCAAAATTTTAAGGCATCCAGGTAACTTACTTTTTTAAGTTAAACCAACAATTCTTTTTTACAGTGTACTTTTTTTTTTTAATTATTATTATTTATCTGGCCTTTTTTTGCCTATTTTATTCATAAGTATTTTAATTATTTTTAATCTGTTTTATTATTATATTCTATTTAGGTAAGAAAAATTCTGGATGCATTTTAGCTTTTTATAGGTAGTGAGAAATTCAGTGAAATTCAATGAGTTACTCTTTCGTTCTCTAATGGAAATAAGATGTCTTTAATATGCAAGAGCAGAGCACAGCAGTCCTTAATGAAAAGCTTGTCAACCATCAGGTCACAGGATGTTGTTAAATGTCAGCCGTGGTAAATGTGACTTCAAGAGGATCCTAATTTAATTTTAAAACCCTCTACGCTGAAGTGCCTCCACTGTTAAAAAAATAAAAAAAAACTTTATCAGTGTTAAACAACTCAGTGAGAAGTTTCACACCCAGTTATTAATATTTATGAATTGAATTTAAGTTTAGAGAATTTCTTTGCCTGCTATGCTCATTCAAAATGAAAGTAGAGTCCTGGTGGTCTTGCCAATGACATTGCTTGTCATCTCTCAAGTAATTAGTCTCGGAGGTGTGTTGAAAGCTGAGGTGTGTTTAAACCAAATGGCCTTGCAGCAAAAATAATCAAACTAGGAGGTCATTAAATATAGTTAAATAAGTCTTGAAACCGATATAGTTCTAGTTTTTTTTTTCCCCAGTACTGATCATGCAAAAACTCACTCATGTGCTTGCGCATATTTCTCTTACAAAGTTTGTGTGTATGCATGCAAATTTCCTTCTGAGCATCATTCATGTGCATCCCACTTTGGGATGTACAATCTCAATGATTAAAGCCTTGTGATTTATTTTCCATCATTTGACAACAGGCAGGGTTCAAACACTAATCTATTCTCTCATTCTCCTTATTGTGCTGGCACAGTGCTGGGTTTGACATTTCAGCGCTGAATGCTTAAATGTGTTTCTCATTGGAGCGGGACTCTGAGCCACACAGTGTTTCACGCATGCTTCCCTTTGAATTTGGGAGCACGTCTGCGCAAAAAAACACAAACAAATGTTCGCCACCAAGCACGTTCAAGTTGTTGCCGACAAACCGCCGATGCACATGACGTGCATAAATAGCTCGTGAGCGACATGTTTTTGGAATTAAAATATTAGAATGTATTTCAGAAAAGATTTACCTAGAAACGTGGATCTTTTTTTCAGTGTTAGCCTCTGAAAAGTGACATTTAGTGCACCGTTTTGTGTGAGGCAGCTCAGAAATGTGTTAGTAGTAAAACTTTGCTTTCGGAAGAACACATGGCAGTAGAATAGAAAAGTTACAACCTAAGAAAAGCTAACAGGCTCGCTAACCAGTTTTTGGCACAGCATATGCTAGGGTTTGGTTTCTCAGCTTTCCTTCTTGAGGCCTTTAAAACTTTTTCTCTCTTGGTTTTACTAGCTCTCTGTTTTCCCCTGCTATGTAAAATGTTTCATTAGTACCTCTCGTATTCAAAGAGTGTGCAGATTTAGACCAGTTGTTGCTGTAGTTGTGAAGCAATGTTGCTAATCCCTTTCACAAACACACATTAGAGATCACCACACACTTTGAATCTGATATTCATGGTAATTTCAGCTCTTTTCTCTCTCTCTTTTTTTTTCAAAGTCAAAAGGAAAAAGTCAACCCTGTCTGTTTTATTGGAATCTCCGCCTGAGGTCAGAATCATAGTAATAAAAACAAAACATAAGTTGTCAATTTTTTTAAAGGAGGTAATAATTGCTTTCCAGGGAGAAATCATGATTGTTTTAAGCAGCATCTGTTGGTAGCACAACATGCTAATTTGTCACAGATTTAACTCACGCTAGCAGTACTAGATGAGGAAAGTTGATGGACAACTGAGTCCGCATTGACTGCTTTGTTGCATCCCTTTCCTGCCTATTATATAGCCTACTCCTAACCTGCGCACTTAACCCCACTAACACTTTTTCACGACCCCCTTGGCCATAGACCCAAAGCGCTTGTGTCAAGTCAGATTAAGTTAACATTTTGTCAGCTCTATAGCCTAAACAGAGGTTATGAATACTATACCACTTGTTCCATGCAAAGAACTTGCAACTTGATAAGATGGATATGGTCAGCAGAAAGGTCAATGCTAATGCCCATAATGTTTAGCAATGGAATTTGAAGTAAAGTTTCTAAAGCATATGCTATTCTTGGAAAAGAATAAACCTTTTATAAAGAGAGGCATGTCTGCTACAAATTTGCTTGTAATAATTAGATAACAGTTAATGAACAGGTTGAATTTAGGAATTGAGAACAGCCATTGAGGTTAGCTATTTTGTTGGTTTTGTGTTTCTTCTACAAATTATTGTTGTCCTTTTTATTTTGGCATAATATTGTAAATGAATGATGCTTTGTTCTATTTTGTAACAATTTGCCACTATTTTTGAATGACGTAAGACATCAGTTACGCTTATTTCGTAAGTTGAAGACGGAAGGCGTAGGGCGTAGTGTAAGCGTTTTGAACTGCGAAAGGCATTACGCTTTCTTCCTAAGTTTAATATGGAAGGCGGTCTGGCGGAAGCTAGATATTTTACTTTATAACTTGTTAAATATGGATATTTATCTTACACAAATGCATTGCTTCGCTTCAGAAGGCCTTTAATATATGTTTATGATGGATGAATGCACTTTCTTGAACTTAATACTTGTTTGTCCCGTTCACTGCCATTTTAAAGCTTGGACGCATCAGAATATTTATTAATACAACTCAGATTGTGCTCATCTGAAAGAAGAAAGTCATATACACCTAGGATGGCTTGAGGGTGATTTTCATTTTAAAGTGAATTAATCCTTTAATATACAGCAAGGATGCATCGAATTGATCAAAAGAGACAGTAAAGACATTTGATTTCTGAGAAATCTTTTGATCTTTTGAATCTGATTTCTTGACATTCTTTTGATCTTTCTGTTCATCATAGGTTCTATATATCATGGTTTCCATAAAAATATTAAACTTCTATGAAGTGAAATGAACTAAAATGAACTATTTTCAACATTGATAATAATGAGAAATGTTTCTTGAGCAGGTAATCAGCATATTAAAATGATTTCTGAAGGACCATGTGACACTGAAGACTGGAGTAATGACATCACTGGAATAAATGACATTCAAATAGGAAACGGTTATTGTAAATTGTAATAATATTTGAAAATATCATTGTTTTTACTGTACTTTTAATCAAATGCAGCCTTAGAGAGAAGAAGATTTTACAGAAATGTTCAAATTTTTTATGCATTTAAATGTATTGATTTATTAATTTATCATTACAATATCACTGCTATATATTGCAGTGAACACACTATTTTGTCAATGTTGAGCATGTGATACTTGTCTGTCTAGCCAACACTGATGTTTCTACTGAATGTGCTGGTAATGGTTGTACCATGTTTTAGATTAGCTATAACCTTCAGAAGTGAATCTGTGTGTGGGATGGAACGAATTAAATGGTATTGGTAGGATGGTTTTACAAAGACAGCTTGACATGGACTACCACTGGAAAGATGGCTTTGTAAAACCATTACTGGACAGGTTTATAAGATGGTTTGGAAGCTCAAAAAAAAAAAAAAAATGTAAGAAAGTTGTTGAATGTAAGTTTTTCGATTGTCCATACAGACACCATGTGAGACAAAGCAACATCAAGAGACAGACAAATGAACAACAGGGTGTGTGGGGCTGTTTGTGAGTGAATGCACCCCAGAGAAGGATCCCCCCAAACCTCTATTAATCACCCACCCTATTCAGCAATCCACTCCACCTAACTAGAGAAAGATGTGTGGCCCTTAACCTGCTAGTGTTAGCTTTTAGCTTGCTTTGTTTGGGCCTTTGGCCTGGACAATCAAACTACAAGATGAAATTAGAAGCAAATGGGAGGCAAATTTGACAAAGTCAATTTTTATTTACACGCTCATTTCCAATCCACGGCATCAAAGCTCTCCACTCAGGCCGATGAAAACAGAATAATGTGTTACTTCTTTTTTTCTGGAGATTGAAGAGGCTTCTCAGAAGGAGGATGGTAATGGAGGACAGGCTGTGGAGTAAATTGAATTAGGCAGGGTGAGATGACTTGTAGTAAGAAATGAAATGTCATCCTCGCAGAGGCTGGAAATGTAAAACATGTGAATGTTAAACAGTGCGGTTCTAGCGTCACCCCTCTTTTTTTCCCCCCTTTCTTTTTTCACCATCTTCAAAACGCTGACTCCACTCACACGTTCAAGTGTGCCTTGCATAAATCTCAGCCTGCGGAGGGAGATGATTCCACTCCATCCAAACACACACACACACACACACACACACACACACACACACACACACACACACACACACACACACACACACACACACACACACACACACATGTTTGTTTTTGTGAATTGTGGGGACTTTCCATAGACTTCAATGCATTTTACACTGAACAAACTGTACATTCTATCCCCCTACCCTGCCCCTACCCCTAAACCTAACCCTCACAGGAAACTGTGCAAACTTTTACTTTTTCACAAAAACTCATTCTATATGATTTATAAACCCATTTACATTGTGGGGACCGCTGGCTGGTCCCCACGATGTAGGTGAACTCAGGTTTATATTACATCATGGGGACATTTGGTCCCCACAATGTAATATAAACAAAAGCACACACACACACACACACACACACACACACACACACACACACACACACACACACACACACACACACACACACAAAAAAAAAACAAAAAAACATTCAGACTTGCTTTTTGAATCTCTTTCTGAAATGATCCCGCTTCCAAATATGAACACTCTAGGGGTGTAAAGGTTCATATTTCTCGCAGTTCGCTGTGTATCACTGTTTTGTGGTCACAATTTCAGTTGGTATGTCGCTATTAGCGGTGCACCGATTTATGAAATTTAAAGCAGATACTGATATCAAGTATTTTTACACTGTGATCCAGAGGATACAAAAACAATTGCTGATATCATTTTTCAAATAGCCCCTTTTAGCACACTTTTACAAGCATGAAGCCATATGCTGCAGCAAAATGCACCACACTGAAATTAAAGGACAACAATTTACATTTCATGAAATGTCAGTGTTTGCTGAAACTACTGTACCATTCAAAAGTTTAGGGTCATATATATATACTTATACATACATATATAGTATTAGTCGACTACAGATTTGTATTCATCACTTTGGTTAAAGTTTCTTTTTTGACATGTCTTGATTCAGTGATGCAGAAAATTACCATAATTACTCTTGCTAATGAAACCCTCACAATTCATACACATTCAACATTCGTATTCTCAGAGCCATTATTAGGCATGCACACTGAATTGTTGGTGAGGAACGGTTGGGCCCCACCCATACACTCAGCAGTGTAAAAATGAATTCAGTAATGTCCCTGCACACATGTATTCACACTCGCACACACCCTCGTTCATCGCTGTGCTCTTAATGCGTACATTATGTGTACACTGTGTATGTGCTATGGTGACAAAAAAAGTCATCAATCATTAATGGCTCATTTGGGAGGGACTATCAGCTTTTCAAACAACCACTAACTGAAGAATGATTCCTTGTGTTGCAGGAAGCAGAGCGCCACAAGTCTTGTCTTTGGCAATAGTCCCATTCGTTTAACGTTGTGGGTGTTTTTCTCCTCTGGAATTGTGATTTGCATTATCATCATTCTCGCCACTGCACATGTAGGCCTAAAGGGTTATTAATAATATCCCTCTTACAATGCCTCAAGAGACTAACATATAAAAGTGAACACTGGAATTGAATTACATTTTTTTTTTTAGCTGCATCACATCTGAGTAAACCAGAGGTGTTTCCTACAAGGAGGCAAGGGAGGCAGTGCCTCCTCAAAAAATTGGATACAAAAATAATTAATAAATAATATTACAAAAATAAAAAAAGCTCAAATATTATAAAATATGACATTAAAAAGTGTCTAAATCATTAAATCACAAAGTAATGCTGTCCAACAGCAACTCCAGTAAGTAAAGTTACAGCGGGAGTCCCTATCTCGCTTGCCTCCCCTGTGCCCATTGAGTTTTAACAGACCCCCTAAAGCATGCGGTGGGTTTGGTGGGGGGTAATTGAGAATGAATGGGGAAAAGTCATGTGAGAGGAGGCAATGCTTCCATTGTGCTATGATTGGATATGATTGGTTATGACTGTATTTCATTGGTTTGTGCGATAAATCCTGTCTCCCGTTTTCGTATGCATTTACGAATCAGTTCCGAATGAGAAAAATGAAGACTAATTAAAAAGTAAGTAAACACCTCACCCAGTTAGATATGACTGCTTTGTCACATCAAAATCAAACTTGAAATGGCCTGAAAACATGATGACTGTGAGAGGTTTTTAATGAGTAATCACAATCAGCTTGGTGAAATTAAAGGAACATCTTTGTGTCTGTGACCAGTGTTTACAGAGCTTGATGACTGATGATCCGAAAATTAGTTTAAAAAGAACAGCTGAACATCAGTTCACACGTAAAGTAAGAATATATTGTTTAAATTGTTACTGCCTTTAGTTATTAATTTAACACTAACTTGAAGAGATTTATACTTGGTTTTAATAAATAGAACATTACATTGTTAATGTATAAATACAAAATAAAATTGTATTTGGTTTCTTTTTTTTTTTTTAAATATAATGTTTATTTAACCAGGGAAATGTGACAACATTAAGTGTAGGTATAACTGGGACATAAATGTACATTTGTAAAAAAAAAAAAAAAAAAAAAAAAAAATATATGAGGACTTTGCCTCTTCATTTCAGAACATCATTGCATGCCACTGGAATAAACGGATTCAGGAACTTAATTGCTCAACTTTTTCTTGGTACCTTGTTTTACGTAACTCTTGTCACGTTACCATGGGCCTCGAACAACACACCATCACATAGGCTTTCTGTGAAATAAATACAAGCCTAACTGCTATCACCCCCTCTCTCTAATGGAGGCAGTAAAAGTAAAAATTATTAGCTCTGGGATCCAAGCACACAGACAGGGTGAATAATCCCTCAGTAAATGTGAAACTGCGACTCAAATCTTTGTTATGCTTTGGGCGGGGTGCTGGGCAGAAGGGGAGCCAGCTCAAGTTTCTCTGAGGCGTGAGGAAGGCCGGATTCAATCAAATGTTGGAAACGCTCTGCCCAGACCACAATCTATAACACACAACACATTATTTTATGCTTATTACTTTCATTTGATCATGTCGGTCAGCTGAAAGGGAAGTTTGCATAAACTTCAGCTTCAAAACATAAGCACATCCTCGTTCAAAACAAGGATTCTCATCGAGGCTGCCAAGAGCGTGAGGGTACTGGCTGAGCCACATACTAATCTGACTCCCCACAGGATTGTCCAGTCCAAATCACTGGTCTGCAAAACTACATCCTCTGTCAGCAACGAGTGCCCTGTGATTTGTGTTTCCACATCATTCAGTGAGTGAACAATCAATCCCTTTCACTTACATTAAAGCTTTGTCAATTCATTTAAGTAAAAAAAAAAAAAAGTTTATTAGATTATTTGTTCAAATTAACAGGAACTGATGTTCTCAACCCATGTTACTTCTGTAATCTAACAATTTCTATCTATCTATCTATCTATCTATCTATCTATCTATCTATCTATCTATCTATCTATCTATCTATCTATCTATCTATCTATCTATCTATCTATCTATCTATCTATCTATCTATCTATCTATCTATCTATCTATCTATCTATCTATCTATCTATCTATCTATCTATCTATCTATCTATCTATCTATCTATCTATCTATCTATCTATCTATCTATCTATCTATCTATCTATCTATCTATCTATCTATCTCATATCGTATCATGTATCATGCATGATATAACATATCTCGTATCATGTGCGATATGAGATGTGATATATGATATGATAGATATGATATATTATCATATATATCATATCATGTATCGTATCATATCATCATATATCATTGTATCATATATATGATGTATCTTATATCATATCGCATCGTATCTTATCATCATATCATATATCATATTATATGATCATATCATATATTGCATCATATCTTCTCATCATATCATATCGTATCATATCATATCATATATATGATGTATCTTATATCTTATAATACATTGTATCTTATCATATCATATGTCATGTTATATGATCATATCATATATTGCATCATATCTTCTCATCATATCATATCGTATCATATTGCATCGTATTGTATCATATAATGATATGATATATCATATATCAATCATTGAGTGACTTGACTGGATTTTGAAAAGTGGGCATTACATATACCAGAAAGGAGCCAGACTGAATGTGTGTTTGCTAAAACAATGACTAAATAGTTATTTGACTATTGGTTAACGTGATCCAATATCCTACACAGCCAAAGTGATGTCAGCAGAAAATGAAAGTTGTTTCAGAGGGAGAGCATGTTACATTTTAATGAAATATTATAAAGACAGACATTTTTGTTTTTCTTTGGAATAACATGCACTGATAAATCGTTCACAATAAGACCAGGAACATGCATTAAGAAAATAGATAGGCTCAATTTCGAT
This sequence comes from Chanodichthys erythropterus, assembly GCF_024489055.1. Classification (NCBI taxonomy): domain Eukaryota; kingdom Metazoa; phylum Chordata; class Actinopteri; order Cypriniformes; family Xenocyprididae; genus Chanodichthys; species Chanodichthys erythropterus. Next base: position 11,491,213 of record NC_090221.1, on the reverse strand, counting down.
TTCATGTTGACTTTAATGAAATATTGTCTTCCGGAACTTTTCATATCCACTTTCTCCTTGGTTTCCCTCCATTTCTTTCTTGCGCACTCTCTCACTGTTTCTTATATTCGCACACATTGACACAGTGTGTTACACATGCATGCAGGTGATGATATGCCTGAAAGTAGAAGATCCATCATTGTCCCTGGCTGGTGTTCTGCTGCACACACACATGCGCACCCCTCTGGCTCGTGTCTAGCCGAACATCCATTCTCAGCTCAGAGGGAGAGCGCATAGAGACTGACATGATCATCTGTCCCCACAGCAGGGAGATTTAGACAGTGTGCACACATTTACAGAATAAACTCCCATACACCATACATGTTCATAATCGCTTACATGCACCATAAAAAAAATCTTGTCAATTTTGATGAAAAACCAATACCACCCTGTAAACCTCATCCATAGAAGCAAAACATCTGATCTGGAGATGTTTGAGTCATTCCAAAGTCGTTCCAGTCGAAGGGAGCCATGATTTTTCCATTGCATGAGCAAAAAAAAAAAAAAAAAAGCTTCCCACCCAACGGGAGCAGGAGGGCTTTTTCATTTAGCCAATGGAGGGAAGACTGTGGCTTTCAAAGCAAACCATTTTGATAGTTAACACGAAGCCACTTTAAAGCACAGCTGCACCACTGACGTGAATAATACTATTTAATTTGTCTAATCTTAGCCCAAATGCCGGGTGGTTGCAAGGGGGTGCGAGTGTGTGTGTGTGTGTTTGTTACCATGTCTTCCATTCATCTGTTTGGCATTTGCGTTTTGTAGCCAAAACTGTGTTGTAGTCACATCTGCAACATAATAGCACATCCCTCGTATACCAATAATATACATGTATTATATTGAATGCATATCAAACGATTGTGTTTGTTTGAATGTGAATATGTGTGGGATCAGATTTTGTGGCCCAGTGCGGTATTAAGTCTCCGAAATCACAAAGAGCCATGTTGTTTTATGCCTCTCTGCTCTTTCATTTATGTCAGATCAGTTGTTCACATGCTGTGTACGCTGACGGCAGAGAAGGGGGCTCGAGAAAGAGAGAGGCTTGTGGAGTTAAAAGGCCAAGTTTTGGCACACGCAGAGTCAAACTGATGGAGGAGATGATTTTTGGTTTCTTTTTCAAGGCCACTGTAATTTACTCCAGCTCTATAAATCTCTGAATAGTAAAAGAGAGAAATGCTTACATATATGTATTTCGGAAACTATTTGCCAATGCCAGAGACTGTAAAATTCGGCTTCCTTATATGCACTGCATTGATAGACACTTTGAAGGTTTCATTACTAATGCTTTTAGAACATTAACACAGCTTTTAACTGATTTTGCAGCAATGGCATGAGTAAATGAGTGACATATGTTTTTTTCTGTTTTTAATTTGCTTAAGTCCATGTAGTTTTTTTATTTTATTTATTTGGCTGATGATTTGATGCATTTCTCATGCATCTCATGAGTTTTCTCTTTCATTCTTTTACAAATTGTGGACGTCTGTCCAATATATATATATATATATATATATATATATATATATATTATTTATTTTTTTTTACTTTTTCTTTCGCCAATGTTCAGTTTCACTGGCCTCAGCCAGTTTGGCAGCACCAGTTTACTGCACATTATTGCTTATTGTTACCAACAAGCTAAAAATCATAAAACAAAATGGGGCTGTTTTCAGATGCTCACTGGAAAGGGGGAATGTTTAGGGTGTTTTTGGAGATGATTCCTCATGCTGAGAGGTCAGTGAAGTTTTGACTGCTCTGCTCTGGATTTCATTAGCACAGGAAATGTCCCATGTAGACATGCTGGGCGTTTATGCCTGCAGAATGAACTCACATTCACTCTGTTAATTGCTTGAGGAGACTGTTTGAAAATGTTAGAGGAAAGAGAAGAAATAGCTGTTGTCAGAGCAGCAGGCCAGTGGCGATTGAACTATATACACACCAACAGGTGTGCAAGAAAGATAAACGACTAAAAAAATGTCATCTGTCTGTTTGTAACAAATAATTACAGATGAACAAACATTTATTTGTGTGAAAGTTTAGCAGGTGCTGTAAAGAAATAATCGAGGGGAAAAATCATTTGGTCTCTCTAGTTAATCACCCTCATGTAGTCACAGAATATATGACTGTCTTTCATCGGTTTAACACAAAAAGAGATATTTTAAGACTTTCTTAAAGGGTTAGTTCACCCAAAAATGAAGATTCTGTCATTAATTACTCACTCTCATGTCATTCCACATACAAATGAAGATATTTTTGATGACATCCGAGAGGTAAATGACAGAAATTTAACCACCACTTTCAAGGTCCAGAAAGGTACTAAAGACTTCGTTAAAATAGTCCACGTGACTACAGTGTTTCAACCTTAATTTTTATGAAGCGACGAGAATACTTTTTGTGTTCAAAAACAAAACAAAAAAAACGATTTTAACAATGTCTATAGTACCTTTCTGTAAACCAAAAGGATGAAACAATTTGGTGAAATTGGTGAACTGAGAAAATACAAGTTCTAAATATCAGATTTGAATGTAAGCTTATGCTTTGTTTCATTTTACATTGCCAGACGCCGACTCGGATGCACACTTCCGCACATATAATGATATTCCTGCGCACTCAAAACACACTCAAATGCTCAGTCACCCAGTGCATGCTGTTCTTTGCCCCATGATCGGCTCTGCTCTGCTTCAGTGGCAAGAACTGATCTTTTATACTAATTTTGGATTAATGGATTAATTCGTCCCTCAATGCAGACACTCACAGCCACATTTAAAATAACAAATGGGCCTGCAGAACCCCTCCAACACACACTTTTCTCTCTCTCTTTCTCTTTCTTGCTTTCAAAACCTTTAGATGAATAGGGGGTCTGCAACAGTGCATAACAGTGAATGTGTTCAGGTCCTGCCACAGCCAGCCCAACTTTAATCCCACTTAATGCTCAGAGTCAACTTTACTCTCCCAATCACAGTCTAAATTTAATCTCTGCTCAAGCTGGACAAAACCCCCTCCAACCACCCCTAAACCACTCCAGAGAGAGCGGAGAAGACAAAGGAGAAGACAAGGAGGCTGTTTATGCGGAGTAAGATGTATTTTAACTGTTTTTTGATAGATCTAAAGATGCTAACTGTCACATCACACAGGACTCAAACCCTGAATCTCCTCTCAAAAACTAATTAATTCAGTGTGATTCTGAACATTTCATAGCTCCTTAGCATTACCAGATTGTCAGTCCTCCTCCATCTTCACCAAACTTATGCCAGGCCTCCTTTATTTTCGTAAAAACATTAATAGAAGGTCTTGTTGAAATCTGTGGCTTTTTGAAGCAAAGGTATGAAAGTAGATTGACTTTTTTTCTGAAAAGTAAAGCCTTATATTTATCGTGTACATTTAGAGAAATTATTTGAAACTGACCGTCTCAGCATTATATCATGGCACAGCATTACTGCAAGAGAGACAGAAAAAGTCATACGGAAGATGTGTATATATATTCAGCATTTGTTATCTATTTGTTTGTTATTTTTTCTTTTGTCAGATCAACTTAGATAATTAATGTGGGTTAGATAATATAATATCTTGAGTTTCTGTTCATGAATTTGCCTTCATTGTATTAACTAAAATTTTGTAATTTCAATGAACTCAACATTTTAAGGCAACCAGGTAACTTTAAGTTAAACCAACAATTCTTTTTTTACAGTGTGTGTGTGTGTGTGTGTATGTGTGTATATGTGTGTGTGTGTGTGTGTATATATATATATATATACAAGCACAGGTATATGTATATATATCACTGATACATTGTTTAAAATATCTTCCTTTGTGTTCAAAAGGAGAAAGTCAGTCATGCAATTTTATTTGGGTGAATTATCTGTTTAAGGACAGACCAGAAAAAGTTAGGTTCATGTAATTTAACTTAAGATAACTGCAGAACCAACTTCTACATGAAGGTCTTCTGCCTTTTCTGTTAATTTATAGGTACTCAGCTTTCTGCAATGTCCGCAAAGTCGGCTTTCAGTCTGACTTTCCCCCTAGAGTCTTTAATATAACTCTGTACAAAAGTGTGCTTTGTTGCAGATTGTATTACTTGTTTTCTTCCCCTGTAAGGCTGGAGTCTCAGCGATCTACCTGAGGAGAGGTTTTCTCTGACCTGGCTTCCACTAACGATTTGTGCTTTTAAATGTAGCTGAGTTTTTCTTCTGCCTGTCCCTTAAGTCTGAGTGTTTGGGCCCTCTTCACAGTCTCCCTCCATATCCTTTATGAGCTGTGAAGTGACCACAAGCCTAAGCCCCCCCTGCTTAATATGCTGCTTCTCTCTCTTTTTTGGCTCACCTATTTTTTCAGTTTCCTTTCACAAGCCTCTGGGAAAAATGTATGACCGAAAAGGGGCTGCAGAGAGAGAGAGAAAAAAAAAAACTTTGACAACTTTAAAAGGGAAAATCCCTTAATGCATCTCCAACCTTATCTCAAACACCTCAGTATCTGTCTCCAGCGCCAGGCCTTTGAAAGGATATTTCAGAGCTGGAAAGAGCCAGGAGGAGACTGGGTCTAAGGCAGGCTTGGGAATGAGTTATAGGCCCTTTAAGAGTCTGGGAATCTCAGAGTTCTGACCAGGGCTTTGACCTGCTGCCTGAACCACACGTACAGCAACTAAACAACTAGTACACGACCTACACGCTAATAGCGTGAGGAACAGAAGACAGAATTTACAGACACTTATTATTTTAACCACACTTTTCACTTTTTCCGAGAATATTTATGTATGTACTACTGTAATTAAAATTGAAATGTAGAGTTAAAAATGAAAGATTAACACTTCACACTCAGTTTTTGAGATACCCCAAAAGTCTGGGGTCAGTAAGATTTTTTTTTTTTTTTTTTTTTTTTACAAAAATTAATACTTTATTCAGTGAGGATGCATTTAAGGTGCCCTAGATTCAAAAATTTAATTTACCTCGGCATGGTTAAATAACAAGAGTTCAGTACATGGAAAAGACATACAGTGAGTCTCAAACTCCATTGCTTCCCCTTTCTTATATAAATCTCATTTGTTTAAAAGACCTCCGAAGAACAGGCGAATCTCAACATAACACCGACTGTTACGTAACAGTCGGGGTGTACGCCCCCAATATTTGCATATGCCAGCCCATGTTCCCAACATTATGAAAAGCATTAGACAAGGGCAGAACGTTTGGATCTGCACAGCTGAATCATCAGACTAGGTAAGCAAGCAAGAACAATAGCAAAAAATGGCAGATGAAGCAATAATAACTGATATGATTCATGATAACATGATATTTTTAGTAATATTTGTAAATTGTCTTTCTAAATGTTTCGTTAGCATGTTGCTAATGTACTGTTAAATGTGGTTATAGTTACCATCGTTTCTTACTGTATTCACAGAGACAAGACTGTCGTTATTTTCATTTTTAAACACTTGCAGTCTGTATAATTCATAAACACAACTTCATTCTTTATAAATCTCTCCAACAGTGTAGCATTAGCCGTTAGCCACGGAGCATAGCCTCAAACTCATTCAGAATCAATGTAAACATCAAAATAAACATTGTACTTGCGTGATTAGACATGCTGCATGACGAACACTTTGTAAAGATCCATTTTGAGGGTTATATTAGCTGTTTGAACTTTTTTTATGTTGTTCAAGGCAAGCGCGAGCTCCTGGGGCGTGGAGCATGAGATTTAAAGGGCCACACACCCTGATTCGGCTCATTTCTAATTATGCCCCAAAATAGGCAGTTAAAAAACTGAATAAAAAAAAATCTATGGGGTATTTTGAGCTGAAACTTCACAGACACATTCAGGGGACACCTTAGACTTATATTACATCTTTAAAAAAAAAAGTTCTAGGGCACCTTTAAATATATAAAAATTTTTAATATTATTTCACAGTGTTGCTGTTTTTTTCTCTCTCTCTCTCTCTCTCTCTCTCTCATATATATATATATATATATATATATATATATATATATATATATATATATATATATATATATATATATATATATATATATATATATATATATATATATATATATATATATATAATGTGTGTGTGAAGACCATATGACATATTTTGTAATAATTCTCAATATCACTTTATTTTGATGGGCCCTTTTAGACATTCTGTTGACTATAAGTAGCATTGCACCTACATGTCAACTAACTCCCATTAGAGTATTAGTAGACTGTCAGCTTAATATCTGCTGACACTTTGTTGATGCTCCCCCAGCAGACATTCTACTGACTATAAGTAATTTTGCAACTACATGTCAACTTATTCTACAAACCCACTCTTTATTCAGCTAACACTTACCCCTATACAGTTTACTAGTACTCAACTAATACTCTCATTAGAGTTAGTTGGCATGTAGTTGCAATGTTATTTATAGTCAACAGAATATCTAAAGGGGACCATCAAAATAAAGTGTAACCTAATTCTTATCTTCTGCCCTCTGGTCCACTCTCACATATTACTGTTCCAATATTGGGCTTTCCCCCACCTCATCACTCATTGCAACTAATTAATTCACGCACTTGCTATTCCACACTCATTTACTTGCACAGTCCTTCACGATCACCCCCACGGTCCCTCTCTCACCCTGTCTGTTACGGCGACTTTAACAGGCTCGGTCCAGTGCAGGCCGATAAATCTTCAGCTGAGGATAAAGTTCAAGTAGATAAAATCAAACAGATGTCGGTAGGGAGGTTCACTCTCTGTGACCCATAAAAGTGCTCTCATCAAAGCCTGGAATCATTTGTTTTGAATTATGACTCTGTTTTCGGAGGAGGAGGGGAGGGCACGAAGAGCTGTTTGCAGTGTAATAGGAACTGTTTATCTGAAAACAGTGTGGGGATGCCAGCGCACAGCCCAACCCTGGGAAAGTTACTAGTGACAGACGCCTGATTGACAGCTGTCTAGGTTTTTGTTTTATATGTTTCTTGGTTGGGAAAATGATAGGATGTTTCATGCATAAATGTATCAACATTATGTCTATGCTTTTTAGATGATCTGAAAGAAGACTATTTAAATTGATTAAAAAAATTGGGTAACATTTTAGTAAGGGGAACAGTTCTCACTTTTAACTAGTTGCTTTTTAGCTTGCATACTGGCAGATTATTAGTACTTAAAAAGCACATATTAATGCCTTATTTTGCATGACCATATTCTACATCCCTACCCAATCCTAAACTAATACCTAAACTTAAACGCTACAACAGCTACCTTACTGACTATTAATAAGTAAATTAAGAGTTTATTGAGGCAAAAGTTGTAGTTAATAGTGAGTATGTGTTCCCTATATCATAGTGCAACCAAAAATTGCTATTAGTTTTTTGAGAATAATAAAAAGAAAATCACGCAGGTGACTTATATAAATTTGGTGACAAAAATGAGATGTTTAAGTCCCCCAGACAATATTTACTATCTGTAAGTGTTTTGGATCAGGATAGGTGATAAGATCTTAGGCAAACCCAAATAACAAGCTTATGAATTTGAGCAAATGTTTGCTTTCTCTGGCTCATCGGACGCACGTGATATTTTCTTTCCCGTCGCTGTTTTATTCTCGACCTCTTGGAGATAGTGCCATGCGAGGGTTGTATTTTCAGTGGGAGTTCAAGTCAGGGTTAAATAGTTGCTTTATCAGAGTGATCTGGCCCCCAGTGCTGGTTAAGTGAGGGCCACGACTACAGAACGCTTACCTACTGAGAGTCTGCCCTTCAGCCCTCAGTGATGTATGTTTTTACAGAGAGAAGAAATACAGTCCATTTGGCTTCATGCTTGAGACAACGGATTTCCAACTGTCGTCATAATTCAGGCACTGAGTGTGTTGTCTTTCTCCGGCCTGATAATAAACTCGCCTTTAATGTGTCTGTGACATCGGAAGCCGCGGGTCAGCGCGTGAGAGAAAATAGAAAGAGAGAAGGGCCGAAAGAAAAGAATAGCTGGATTTAGAGTTAGCATGCAACCGTGTGTTTTGTTGTTTCTTCTCTGACTTTGTTTTTTTTGTGTGAATACCAAGACTGCATGAGATTTGTATTCCGTATTTATAGCTCTTTATATTTCTGATCTCACGATTTTCTGCTTAATATTTGCTTGTACTGGATGTGGAGCCTTGGATGAATGGAGGCGAGAGAAGAGTTCTGTTTCTCTCTTCTTCTCTTTTTTTACATTTTTATTAGCCTCCTGCTCTTGACCTTGTTAGTCAGTCACGGAAGCGTGTAAATCTATCTGACTATACAACTGCATGTTGAAAAGTTACAGCTTCTCTGGGAATTTCACCTTGACTTCTTTATACATTGTTGTGAAGGAAACCATCTCTGGACAGCCAGAGCTCAGCTGTCCTCATATCTGTTCTGACCCTCTTACAGGGGAGTTGAAAGAGATGACCAGATAGGGAGAGAGTAATACATCATCATTTATACACTGTAAATCCTATAACGCTCAAAATACTAAATTGGTTTGAGTAGGACAAACTTAAATTAAACAAATTAGTTCAGCTAAAGAACTTTCTTTTTCGTATGAGTTCACAGCACTGGCATATTTCAAGTAAACTGAACTGTTTCATTGTTTTGAGTTGTATGAACTCACTTCTTTTAATTTAGACTAGTTTAACTGAAACTGGGCTGGAATTTCTATTTCCCAGCATGCTTTGTCCATGGCATTCGAAAGGGAGAGTAAATACTAAAATTAAGTACTGTATGTGTATGTATAAATTTATGTATATATATACTCAAATATTTCATTTAAGAACAACAAAAAACATTTGAAAAAAAAAATCTAACTTAAACTTTGTGTTCCTTAACTTTAACTTTTTTTGAGTTCTGACAACTTATTGGGGTTTACAGTGAACTCATTTGATTTGAAAGAACTCAAAATAAAAAAAAAAGTATTTTATGTTAATTGCTATCAAAATGTGTGAGTTAACTAACTCGGTACTTAAAGTTAGGAGCAATTAACATGCATGAGTACTATAAACTCAAAACTTGATAGTTCTGCTTACTTAAAATTGGGAATTTAACTAAAGAAAAAATTTATTTAACTGATTACCTATTTTTTGTGTGTGTTATCCCAACTTATTCTGGATTTTTGTTGAGATTTCATGTATAATTGCAGAAAAATATGCAGACTCAAAACCTGGTGTGATGTATGTTTCTAGTTTCAAGCAATTCTTCTGAAATTCATCTGAAGATGCAATGCAAATAGCTGGAATATAGCAAAACCTATTGGCTATTGAAATGTCTTCTTCCAAAAGGAAACACCACAGGACAGAAAACTGCCTTTTTAAAAATTTACAAGATAGTTTATAATGGTTTATGGAAAAGTCTAAACTCAAATGGGAAAGTCTGAAAGATGTGCAAATGTAAATGTACACTTTGTTTGTGTTTCCATTCGTATAAGTGCATGTCTGTCACTACCAATTTAGGTACTTCATAGCCACTATCTCCAGGGGGCAGCAACAATGACAACTGTGGTGTTGAGCAGAGAGTCGGTGTAAGTAACACATATGATACGTATAAATGCAGAAGCCTTTAAACATTTCTTGGTACAACAAAGTATTGTTCGTTTATGAACGCAAAACTCTGAACATTAAAAGTGGCACTAAAAACTAACACTGTAATGAAACACTGTCTGTGCTCACTTCACCCAGCGAGGGGTGTTTTCTTAAGTAGCTTACTTGGTTTTGAAGCACACAAAAGCCCAACAAAGGGTGGAATTGGAGAAGATTGTAATCAGGAATCATAACGTCAGCCCTGAGATTTAGGTTTTAAGTCAGCAGCTCCAATTCTTTTTTGCTGAACGAGTCATATTTTAACCATTTAATCTGTTAAACAAATATTTACCAAACTCTAGGTTAAGATTTCCAAACTAAATAAATATGAACTTATATATATATTTTATTATTTTAAATAATATATATTTGTTTAAATGGGTGGCATTACACCTAAAAATGATTAAAAATAAAACTATAAAAAGGCTTGACCACACCTGGAAACTTCAAGGATGTGTATATTGTTAGAAGCAGGAATTTAGAGTGACATTTCACTGTTACTGGTGACAGAGGAGGGACGACCTTCACTTGGTTTAGATCATTAAGCCTCCACTTTCTTCCGCCCGAGCAATACTGAGACTAGACTTGTGATTCATGCCACTTGAAGTGTCTAATTTACTTAGAGTGTTTTTGCTGGCTGTCCCCAGAACGGACGCACAGCATTTTTATTGACATAAATGTGTGAGGAGAAAACATAGAAGTGCACAGTGTATCTCAGTGACAGGAAGTCATTTCACACTGGTAAACACACACATTCAAACACAAATGCTCAAACACTGTGAAATTGCTTTATTTGTATCAAAGTGACATCAGATGATAACTCAGATTTTGCTGCATGTAAAATTCCAGCACAAACACACATTTATAAATAATGCTTTTAATGATTTTTCTATTCTATTCTATTCTATTCTATTCTATTCTATTCTATTCTATTCTATTCTATTCTATTCTATTCTAAATTCCTTTTATGCATATAAACTAATGTTTCTTTGTTTGCATAAACTTTTAACTTATTCTAACATACAGGCCTATGAAAATACTTATTCTAACATACAGGCCTATAAAATGTGCTCGCAAATTTGTATGAATTTTCATTGATGTGTGTGAATATATGTACTCCTGACTTGCCTGTCTAATTGTAAATCTGATTTCTGTCCTTATGATAGGAGAATGCTCTGATCTCTGACCTGTATGACCTCAGTCTATTGCCCTCAACCTCTGTGCGTCTGCTTCTGCCTTGCTGCTATAAAACAGCCACCCAATTTGGTTTCCATTAGAGAGTTTGCTATAGTTCTGCTGACACTATCGACCCAAAGACTCATCCATGTCTTAATGTCCTATTGAATTGAATGGAATGGTGGTTAAGACTGAGTCTAGACGCTATCTGAAAGTGAAAGAAGTGCACTATGAACAGCTATCATCCACAGTCAACTTGCAGTGTGTGTGTGTGTGTGTGTGTGTGTGTGTATATATATATATATATATATAGACACACACACACACACACACACACACACACACACACACACACACACACACACACACACACACACACACACACACACACACACACACACACACACACACACACACACAATCATCACATTGTTTTGCATTTGTTTCATTTTTTTCCCCTTTATCTTTTGACATTTTTAAATGTTCATGGATGCATTGACTTTGAAGTACTAATTCTTAAAGTTTGATGAACAGATTTATTTTTTTTCATTCAGTTGAAATTAGCGGATTTTCAAACATATGCAATACAGACAAAATAAAATAAGTTGACTGTTATTTATTTATTGAGGTATAACTGAATTTTACAAAACTCAAATAGCAATTGGGAGTTCCAGATTTTTCCACTCAGCACTTTTTTTTATTTTTTATTTAACTTTTAATGTGGATGCAGCTACATAATTATAATATGTTGTGGTGCATCAGTGATAGTGAAATTTCAACTTTGGAAATGCTTATTTCAATCTTTTATTAATAGACCCAAACTGTTTACAGCTCTTCATCACTATTTTATCGCAGATAGAGCAGTTTTTCCACTCCTTTATAATGGTTTACCTTGCATGCTAACACATTAAATAAAATATATTTTTCAGTGAAATAGTGTAACTGACATGGGAAAAATCTACATGAAAATTCTGCTTCCTTGCCCTTTGTGATAGTTCTTTAGTTAGTCCTAAAGTGACAGGTCGAACTGAAATGAAAACTGTCATTTACTTAATCCAAATGTCTCTTATTTCAAGATGTCACGTCAACATTAGGGGTTAGACATTCACTCAGTATAAATATGCCTGTATGAATATTCAGTCCTTGAATTGTGGACTACTAAGTATGATCATACACTCTAAAAAATGTTTGGTTAAAAACAACCCAAGTTGGGTTGAAAATGGACAAACCCAGCAATTGGGTAGTTTTAACCCAGTGGTTGGGTTAAATGTGTGCCCAACCTGCTGGGTAGTTTTATTTAACCCAACTACTGATTAAAAATGACTATATGGCTGGCTTAAAATGAAAAAAAAAAAAAAAATCAGAAACATAATTACTAGAGGCAACAATAATAATCAAAAGGTGTACATTTATTAATAAGCAATTTAATAAATGTTTGTTTATTATTCATTATCTTATTAATAACTGTTCATTTATTAAACATATTAATAAATGTTAATTTCCAGCATATTTGGGTCCATTTTAAGCAAGCAATACAGTAATATTTATACAACAGTTGAGTTAAATAAAACTACCCAGCACGTTGGGCAAACATTAAACCCAACCACTGGGTTAAAACAACCCAATTGCTGGGTTTGTCCATTTTCAACCCAACTTGGGTTGTTTTTAACCCAGCATTTTTTAAGTGTAGTCTTTTTTTTTTCCTGTATGTGGGTATAAGATAAAAGACCTGGGTTAGCTTCAGTCTAAAAACACTGTAATGTTTGCAGTCAAAATACAATTATGATAAAATTATGATATTAGAGAAAAAAATGATCAATTATTCAGAGCATAATAGTCAATTGTCCTTAATATTTTTAACAAATCTGTTGTTTTTATGTAGAATTTACACAGTATTTTCTAATCCAAAGAGAATGCCGAGGACTTACAGGTGACCCTGTATAAAATGCTTGTACCTGAATCAATATTCTAAATTATTTGGTGCCTTGAGGGACAACAAAAGTTCCTTGTCAGATTTCATATCCTCTGAATTATAATTCATAGACATGGGGAGATAAAAGGTCATCACAAAAAAAAAAAAAAAGAAAGAAAGAAAGAAAAAAAAACCTCCCCCTACCCCTCTTTTCCCAGCCCCTGTGTTGCACATTCATCCTTCTTATTACTACAATGGAGCTTCACCTTCTCTTTTTAATCATGGCTGCAGATATTAAACTGCACCGTCGGCTGAGGCTTGTATGGCATAGGGATTTACGGGGGGATTTGCATCTTCCTGTTCTTCCAGTTCAAATATCTATGTCTTCACCGATCAAATTATCATAACCGTAGTAGAGCAGAACTCTCCTCAAAAAATACCAGCAAAACAGAAAGGTAGGGAAGAGCAAAAATACATGGAGTAAAAAAAGAGATGATTCCTGCAGCAGAACTTGAAGTACGAAGCAACACTATTTCTTTTGAATCGCTGTCGGTGATATATGTATGCATTTAAATTCGAGATGACCCAACTGTAAGGTGTTTATTTGCTAATAGTGTTGGAGAGAGACGCAAAATGAGGTTTTAAATTTGTTGAGGTCTGACACAAAACCAAGTTTTAGGTATTATAATTTTGGTCAGCCAAACATATTTAAAAACTAAACAATGTTTCAAACTGTATAGAAATAAAGAAGTTGATTGAGCTATTTCAAAAAACGCAGCCTCTTATATTTATTTTCACAACTTATTCCAAAAGTATCAATTGAAAACACACAAGTCGACAAACTTCAAAGGTACAGGATATAACTTGGTTCTGAACTTCTAGTGTTAGCTTATAATTCCCTTTTATCATATAGGGCCACGTTGAGCTGCATTGCGTGACTCGGCTGAACGTGTGAGGCCTCGGAGCGCAGGGACTATGAGCTGATATTTTTTTCTTAATTATTATTATTTGTTTAATTTTAAGGCTGTAAGCTGAGCCTTGGGTCGGCACGGCAGCACAGTGTTTGAATTGTTCAACATCTCACGCACTTATTGCCTAGCAATGTCTTGGAAATGCACACACCTATAGGGGCACTGCTATATCCAGCCTTAAAAACCCAACCTGGAGAGTGTGGGAAAGCAGGCTTTTTTTCTCTCTCCGTCTCTCCCTCTCTCCGTTTCTTTCTCTCCCGGGCTGCGAGAGCAGGTCAAATCCTCAGCTAGGTGCCCGAGGCTGTTTTTCCCATCTCTCCCTTTTGCAGCGCACCTCTATACCAATTGAGCCAAATCCCAGTAAAGCTTGAAAAAAACAGAGCTACCCCTCTGCTTCCACTTTGGAGTTTGTTTAACCCTCTGGGGCCGAAATAATTAAGATCAATATATATATGAAAGTTCAACCTCTTGCTTTTTTTGAAGTTGCCATGCTGTATGAGGTAATTAGACAGAGCGGCAGATCTAGTGTGTGTTTTCCACCGATGCAGGAAAAGCACGGATGCAGATGTAACGCTGCTTCACTGAGACCAGAGCACTCTGGGACACGTCACATGTCACGAGAGATATGCTGGGACACACAGTCAAATTATAAGGAATGACAACAGGATTTGTATTTGGACTTCTTTGTATTTGAAAGTAATTCTGAGAAAGAATATGGGATTTGTGTGAAACGTAATGGATTCAAATCTGATGTACATATGTTGTTGTTTGTGATATTTTATTGAAAGATCTTCTTTTACATTGTTTAATAAGGATCACAACAAAGAAATGTAACCGAACCCTTTTTAACCCTTAGTGCTCTTTTACTGTCATTTGCATGTAGATTTTTTTTCTAGAAATTGCAGATTTGAACATCAGCATCCGAGTGAGAGAGAACGTCCTCTGTGAAAGCGATCCTGGATTATCTGTTCACAACCGAGGGATTTTGCTAACATTCCTTTGCAAATACAGAGGAATAATTCTTATATTTTCTCTATGCTCGCAAACTGTCGCTTCGTAGAGCAGTAGTTTAATTTTCATGGCTCATTTAAAAAAAAAAAAAAAAAAAAAAAAAACAGCAGTGCATTTCCATGTACTGTACTCCTGGGAGTGGGAGAAACATCATACATAAGACACTTACAAACAAGATATTAGATTATTAGAAATATTTTACTTCTTTTAAATCATATCTTCCAACCAGTTTAGTTGGTTTAATCTTAAGCATTTAATAACTGTCATGTTGCCATTTTTTTTAATATCTCTCAAGTCTTTAATTTTCACACTTTATGAAGAGGCATTTATTTGCAGAAGAATGTAAAGATTTACAGCTTACTGCATTAGTTTCCCTCCTAAATTTGGCAGATCTTATGTGATAATTATTTCAGCATGTCTCATAAAGCAACCCTTCCTACATTCTTTCAATAATAGCAATTGAAATAGCTGTAAATTCATTTATTTCTTTATTGCTTGGGCAAATTAAAAGTACTGCAAAGCAGGAAATAATGATTTTGAAATATTTGCAATAGACAGTGCAGCAATTGAAGTAACCTACAGTAGCCTAAATATAAGAACATTACAGTAGTGCTGTCAATTGATTAAAAAAACAACTAATTAATTTTTTCATTTGCGATTAAAAACTTTGGAGATTTTTATATTGTAATAATTTCACAGTTACTCTCCAAATTATTGTAGACACAACCTAAAGACGGTATATTTTAAATATTTGTTGTAATGGCATCTTTTTATGAATGAAGTATCACCGATACTAATAATGGTACTAATGTCAATGAAATGTATTTTTTTAAACATTAATAATAGACATTACAGTATAATTGAAAGCTTTTAGGCTTTAAAAAAATAACTTTTAATTTAAGTGAACTTAAAGGAATCTTCACATAAACCCATTATAATAATAATGTCATATTTACCTGTGGCCTTCCTGTCTAACAGGTATGAAATATACAGAAACTGAATAAAGTTATCAAACACTTTACAGTCTTTACTGCATAAATTATAAATGAAATATATATTATTAACGCTACAATTGTCTCTGTTACCTTTGTTCTTTGATGAACATTAATGACAAACATCACAGCAACTGGTTTATTTTATTAGGCTGCTGTGACTTTAAGACCTAATGTTGCGTATCCAATTTTTCTCACAAATCTTTAAGTTCATTTAACTCATTTAAGATTGTTCTTATGAGAATACTCCACAACTGGCATTTTGGCATAATTCTGTGTGTTATTTGTCATTCAAGCATAAAAGAGAATTGGATACTGGTGCATCTTTTTGTGTATATGGAAGGCCAAAAGGTTCAAAAACACATAACAACTATTTTAACATATTTCACGTGTTAAATACATGTTAAATACGTGCTGATTTTTAACATGCTGATTTTTCATGCACAAAAAACACGTATTTAATGTGTGAAATATGTGTTAAATATTTGTGAAATACACATATTTTACGTGTTGTTGACGTTTTAAAATTTCCGTGTTTATGAACCTTTTGGCCTTCCATATCAGTGCATTGTGTGTGTGTTAGTGTCTCATATAGACAGGACATTCACAGACAGCGCGTTATCTTTTGATAAGAACGTGATCATATTAATATAATGTAACGCTAGCCAAATTATGAGGGGAAAAACAGATGCTGCGTTAATTGCGTTAAATATTTTTAATGTGTTAAACTGGAAAAATTAATCCAATGCTTTAACGTGCTAATTTTGTCGGCACTAAAGAACAAATATAAGTATCTTTACAAAGCACATAAAAATGATGCAAGATCTATCAAGAAGTTTCCTACAGTAATGGCTCTAGACTCTCAAAACATTTGTGTGTTTTGTTTTTTTATTTGTGTTTTGTCTATACTCAACTTTCAGAACAAAAAAAAAACTAAATTAATAAACAGCTGTTTTTTTAATAACAAACTACTTCAATAAAATAAATGTTAGATTAACTAATAAAGGTTTAATGGTTAAAATATTGCAAGGGGGATAGTACGCAATGAATGTTACAACGTGTAATACTTTATTAAGAAAAATAGCACTATGCAACAACAGTAAAATTTTAATTGCAGTCATTTATTCCCGAGTTACATCATAATTGTGATCATTGGACTCGCATAAAAAGTATACAGCATATCCTTTTTTATTGTTTGTTTGTTTTTAAGCCCTATATACCAACTTTATTATGTACTATTGAAACAGTACAAGTAATTCATGATCTTGCCAACATTTACACATCTGCATGTATGTGGCTTCTGAAGTCTTTCAAATCCAAGGCCCAGCTTTAATGCCTCACTGTGGATTTGAGGATGCCAGGCCCGGAGCTTTACAATGTGGGATGGCATGGATGCTTCAGTGAGTCACTGCTGTCACTGGTGGGAGTACAGTGGCCTTCTGTCAGGCGCTCTTGGCATTCCAGCGCGCTTGAAGCTCAACCTGGAACAATAGGCAATTTATGAGCGTGATATGGGCATCTCTCACTTCGAGTGTGCTCGTATATGTAACGTAAGGTTGTGACCTTCACAGAGAGATTAAGTGCATCTATATGATGGGCCATATTTATCAGGCATAACAATAGTTGGACAACTTTTTACTAAAGCATTTACAAGCTTCTGTATATGGTATAGTCTCAGTAATCCGGAGGATGTGTGTGAACACTCAAAGGAACATTCTCACATAAGCCACGTCTTTACACGTATTCTGAGAATATTAATAGCGACATACATAAGCACATCCGATAAATACTTAAGACTAGTGGCTTTTTGTGCATCACAAACACAGGCCTATAATAATGCTAGATTTGCCAGTATGTATTCTCTGTGTTTGTGTGTATATTTATATGCATATATACTCCCACATATATATGTAGCTTACATGTACCACAAGTGCACATGACATCTGTGTCCTTTAACCTATTTATCTTAGTAAATCCCTTATAAAACGTACCCTTTTCATCCTTTAAATCAAGATGTGTGCAGTTTTACTCGAATGTAAATATGTTTTGCTTTAAAAATAGTTTGTTTGGGTGGGATATTGTTTGCTTCACTGAATTCATTCCCACAAGATGATGTAGATGACACTTTTCAGGCATGGTGACGCTTTAGCAAAAATACCTCATAAATATAAATCATAAAAGGTACAGCCCATTCCCAATGACAGTGGGAGCCAAATATAAAGCATTCAGTTTCATAAACAAGCATGCCCCTAATAAACACACTCATAATTCTGTTGGTGTGTGTGTATGTGTGTGAATTGTCGGTACTCTGTTCTTAGAAATAGGCTGCTTGAATCATTGCTCTAGCTGTCTCTCGCAGTGGATCAGGCTGGGTAATGTTGCTTTTTTGCATGGATATTTGGCTGCTGGTGTGACGACGGGGAGGTGGACTTAGAATATGGGAGCAGGGTTATTGGGAGGCCAGCCAGATTCATTGTTATGAAGCAGAGACATATACAGGCCAGCTTCTGGAGAGTGATGGCAGAAAACACAATGAGCATTTTAAATAATTTTATATTTGTCCTGTTCATTTACTTAGTCAGAATTAATAATTATTATTAATATTATTCTTATATATATATATATATATATATATATATATATATATATATATATATATATATATATATATATATATATATATATATATATATATATATATATAAAATATAAAACCTTTATTCCTATATAACCTTTATTCCTATATAAAACCTATATATTCCTCACATTTTGAAGGTTTAAACAAGCTGGTTATTAAAAAAAAAAAAAAAAAAAACACAATGTTGACAAGAGTTTTATATAACATATGTTTAACTTATAACATGAAAGTAAGATTAATAATATAACTTAGAGAACAAAAATGTGGTGAAAACAACAACAACAACAACAAAATCACAGGTGAGTCTAATTATTCTAATTACACAGGTGTCCAGCAGACAGTTGACTATAAAAGGGTGTTAAAACCCCGTCCCATTTCATGCTGTCAGCAATGGCACCACATGGAAGAGAAATGTCAAGAGAAATATAATAATTTCTTTACACCAGAAAGGTGACGGCTACAAGAAGATCAGCAAAGTCTTCTGATGAGAAGGGTTGAAGAAAATTGGCATGCAAGTTCACTGCAGTTATCTAAAGAAGTAGAAAGCCAAACTGGGGTGATTATTTCCCATGACACGATACGGCGTACACTGCAGAGGAATGGCATGCATGGGTGCCATCCATGAAAGAAGCCTCTCCTAAAGCCCAGGCACAAAAAGCCCACCTAGAGTTTGCCAGGGCCCATGCTGACAAAGAAGACTACTGGGACTCTATACTCTGGAGTGATGAGACCAAGATAAATGTTTTTGGAACTGATGGCTTCAAAATATGGCGTCACAAAGGTGAGGAATACAAAGAAAAATGCATGGTGCCATGAAACATGGTGGTGGCAGTGTCCTTATGTGGGGCTGCATGAGTGCTGCTGGTGTCAGGGAGCTGCATTTCATTGATGGCATCATGAATTCACAGATGTATGCTCTATACTGAAAGAAAAGATGCTACCATCACTCCACGCCCTTGTTCGTCGTGCACTTTTCCAACATGACAATGATCCTAAACACACATCTAAGGCCACTGTTGGATTTCTGAAGAAGAACAGGGTGAAAGTGATTCAGTGGCCAATTATCGAACACCTATGGGGAATTCTGAAGAGACAAGCTGAGCATCACTCTCCATCCAGCATCCAGTCTCTAAAAGAGGTTATTCTTGAAGAATAAAAAAAGATAATGTTGCAAAATGTTGCCAACTTGTTCATTCCATGATGTAGTGGTAGTTTTTGTTGTGGGGTGTACTCATTTTTGCATCACCCTAATTTGAGTAAAACTGAAAAATGTATAATCTAAGTTATATTATTAACCTTACTTTCATGTTATAAGTTAAACAGTTGTTATATTAAACTTAGTCTTGTCAACATTTTGGAAATTGTTTTTGTGTTCTTTGAGATATTGTTTCAAATGTTACTTTTCAAAGGGGTTGTACTCATTTACGCTGAGCACTGTAGCACAAACACACATTTATAAAATGCTAGATGTTCTGCAGTTTTTCTGATATCTTTCTCTCCCTTTAAAAAAAATCTACCTTTCTCACAAACAGCCACCAATTTTGAGTGGGGAAAAAACAGGCTTAAGGTACTTGTGGTGTTTGGGGTCCCATGCTAAATGCCCTCCTAGCTAAGCCCACTGCCCAGGCTGGGTGTCCTTATGGTAAAATGAAAGAAATGAAAGGTAAGTAAAAGTAAATGGATTTTCCCTATTGAATGTTATTGCTTGAGGATTGGTGCAGATGGTTATTGATCTGGTGCACGCATTGCCATTACCGCGGGGATGACAATCAACGGCCAGACCCTTCACCAGTAAACAAGGCTGTTTCTCCCGCCACTGGGAGAAACGAGTGGAGCGGTAGAGAATAAAAGCGAAAGGTTTGTCGTCCCTACCGCACTGCTCCATATCGATCTAACCTTCTCTGTTTGCTCTTTAGCAGCAATAACAATATGTGCCTGGAGAAAGTGTTCACAGTAACATTTACTTGGACATGCACAAACATTGATGCTTACCACACTGTTCACTCTTGTGGTATTATATAAAGAAGAATAAAACTGCTGATTTGCCCCATTATGGATTAGTAACATTACTGTAAATAAATGGATTATTAATATCAATATACATAGTGGTAAATATCACACTTGTGTTATGATGTTATTGAAGATTTTTGATATATATCGAGCATTCAGGAATAGTATCACCTTGACCTTGATATATATTATTTATACCATGGTCAGTTTGAATACTCTGTTCTCATTGCCTGGAAGGTGTGCATTAAAACGCTTTAATACACAGGTTGTTCCAAGTCGGTCACTTGGAACAAACTTACCATGCTACTTTATCTGTGTGACTGATTTAAAGGGGACAGAATGCTAGATCTAACGAGTTATAGCTGACGAAAATAACTGTAAAATAACTGTAATTTTAACCCTTCAAATTACTGCAAAAAAATATATAAAATAAACCGAAATATTATCTCTGTAACAAATGCAATGGTCCAGAGAATGAATGAATTAATGAAACAATCAATAAATCAATAAATGAAGCAATCAATAAATGAATGAAACAATCTATCAATGAAACAGTGAAACAATCAATCAATGAAACAATCAAACAATCAATCAAATCAGGTAATGCAAAATTATGTAAATTTTGAACGCACTGACTAATACAAAAAAGAGAGACCACAGCTGTCTTTTAAATGAGATTTTAAAGTTTTATAAGCATTTAATAGCTTTGCACCTAAATATTGTAGACCGTTTGAAACGTAATCTTTCAGAGCATCTTCTGGCTTTCTTGAATATTGGCTTCATTCCCCAAATTTTACCAACAAAAAGACAGGTGAAACTGTAATCTGCTTTTTTTTTTTACATAAGCTCTAAAACACAATACCAAAATATTATGGAATTAGAGAAGCAGACTCTTGACATTTTGAGAACCTGCTGTAAACCTTTTCATGCCCTTTTACAATTTGGAATAGATATTAAACTTTTGCTTTTTAAATTTAGATTTTTACAGCATTTTGACAATAACACATGAACATAGCTGCAATTTTTTTAGTTTTTGATTTTTTTGTTTCATTATTGAAATTGTAGTCCTAATTCATTATAGGTTTCTGTTAGGGGTGTGACGAGACAGGTATCTCACGAGACAAGACGAGACGAGACTCGAGATTGAGTTCACGAGACGAGACGAGAAGATTTTTACACACTATTTTTAAGAAATCCTCAATGGCGAAATATATGACTTGAAAAAATATTCTGCAGGTGTATTTGAAATGTTTTAACTAATCATCTTGTAATGAATGTCATTTCAGTTCTACTTTCTGAGTATGAATTATCATATGCAGTAAAAGACAACAATACTCAAGTACTGTAAAAGGTTTTGCCACTAACTCAACTGACTGACTTCTCTTTCTGTATGATTTCAGTCTCTTCAGACCTTACTGTACATGATTTATGAGCTTCTACAACTTTAGACCTCATAACTGAACTCCTTTCCACAAACTGATCATAGAAATAAAAACAGTATAAATAAAAATGGTAACACTTTACAGTAAGGTCTCATTTATTAACATTAATGTATTAACCAACATCAACTAACAATGAGCAATATATTTGCTACAGTATTTATTAATCTTTGTTTATGTTAGTTAATAAAAATAATCATTCATTGTTAGTTCATGATAGTTCACAGTGCATTAACTAATGTTAACAAATGAAACCTTACTGTTTGTGCTTAATAAGATTAAGAGAAAACTGTTATTCATTTTTTATGGTAACACTTTACAATAAGTGCAACTATAATCGCACTCTCTCAATATTAAATAAGATCAATTTTTTTCTTTCATACAGAGCTAAGAGATGGTTACAACTACACTGCCCAGCCTAAAATATCTTTCATATTGAGAGATATTTGCATTCATCAGGGAGCCGCTTTCAAAATGCGGGGTATTGAAATCGCGTTTGAATGCGCGCTCGCGTTTACTTTTACTTTCACGATCGCGCGTAACTCTGTAAATATGGAGCGGCGGCGACCTTTATCCAACTGAATTAAATGTTTTTTATTTAAATACAAAGCAAAACCATAGTGGATGCGTAATGTAAACGTAGCAGTGGCATATTCTTTCCTAATCATCCTAACCACTCTGTCATGGCAACATCACGAGACTACTTTTCGCCTCGACGAGAAATCTCGTCACATATTAGTCCCGCGAGATCTCGTGACACCAGACCAAATTTTCCCTTAAAATAAACTTCAGATCAGTCTGAATCACTTTTAAGCCTAGTCCCAGACTGAAATGCATGTTTGAGCTGTTTTAACTGAAAGCAACTTGTACTGACATATCTTAAAATATATCAGTGTCATGTTTTGTCTCAAGATGCACAACAGTAATGTTTATTCTAAGACAGGTTTATAAATCTACTTAAATGTCCTAACTAACCAAAGGCCTGGCTTAATCTAAGTCCTGTCTGTGAAACCAGGCCTATATACTTAATTGCTAAAATTCATATTTTCATGAGGCGTATTGTTAATGCATTGAAAATCACGAGTGCTCTCATTCTATGGAGTAGACTTCAAAATGTGTTATCAAAACAGGTGCTTTTTTCCGCAGATATGCATTCTTTGAAGGACTCTTATGGCTGGATGCACATGTTTTTTACTTTCACAGAACCTTCTCCCAAAGTGTAATCCTTTTTAAATTGCCCATGGCCACCAAATATAGCGGCAAAAGTGTGTCACATTTCTATATTTCTTTCAGATCTTGGGGGCTTATGGAGATAAAAAGGGAGACACCATAGACTGTAGGTGAGGGACTGACGACATGTAATGGAGTCCAAGCTCACACTGCCAAAATATGTGGAGGCATGCATGGATTCCTCTAGATTAGCAATATGGGCTTGTTTCCGTGGTATTAGCCAAGTATCTTAGCAACAGGATCACAGCAACCTCACACCTCATGATGTGCAGCCGCATGTAATAACCTGAACATAATCTTTTTTCTCCTGCTTCCTTTTTACCCCCCACCCTCGCTTTCTTTTAATTTCGCCCGTGATATTACCGATACATGTGTTCGGTTTGAGATCTTTGTTTAATAAGATGAATTGATGCAGTTGAGATTTGCTCTGTGTCATGAGTGGACAGGGCCGAATGCCTCGGGAGCTTAGAGAAGCTCCATGTCTTTTGTCTTAGATTGACAGGAGTCGTGCTTGCCCTGATTAAGCCCGGCTGCTTAGCGTGTATCTTTGAACTGAGTGAATCAAAAAAATGCAGGCTGAATCCTTAATATCGGCGTGCCGTTCGGAGTCAAATAGAATGCAAATTACCTCTACAACTGAAATGTCATCTTAAACATGCCACACGTCGGCTGTGCCTTCTGGAAGAAGTCATTTAGAGTAATTTGGATGATTCAGAGTTCTACTAATCCTTCTTCATTTTCTTCTCCACCTCTGAGGTTACAGGAAGAGTAGAAAGAGGAAGATGGGGAGGCACAGCGATAATGTTATCCACCCCACCAATGCTAACTCCAATGATTTGCGCTCTTGTGGCTTTGTGTGCGCAAACATTTGGCTTTGTTGATGACCAAAACTAAGCTAATCATGCTACATTGCAAAACATAATCAAAACAAAACCTTCAAACAGCCAAAAGAGATAGATGTTGGAGAGAGCATACTGCTGAGAGTGATGAGAGGGCGAAAAAAACAGATGACCTGAATTATTTTGTTCTGAAAGAGTCTAATTTTTTTTCTCAGGTTTTACACAGAAAATAAAGGGTTGAGATAAAACACAAGTTTTAAAATGATTTTTTATCACTTGAGAAATCAGTTTGTTAGTTGAATAAATAAAATAGTGTTATTGGCCTCTGTGAAATTATTATATGCCTTAAACGAGCTCTATTATCATCAGTTATACTCTATATAAATAATATTTAGGTATCACTATACAAAACTGACAATGCAGCGTTTTCAATAACATTGCAGGAAAGATAATAGGATATTTGATGTAGTATATTGTTGTTTTCATAATTTTTAGTAGGACATCTATAAAATTATATATATGTGTGTGTTTATATTGCATTTTTTTATGTTTTTTTATTTTTACTATTACTTATTTTATGACTTTTTTTTTGGTTGTATTATTATTATGATTTTTTTTATATTTAATATTTGTACGGTTATGGCTTCACGGGAAACAAATATCCTATTATCTTGCCTGCAGTGTTATTGTTGTTTTATACCAGTAAATATAGAAGGCTGTGGATAGTGACACTTAAATATTATTTATATAGAGCATAACTGATGATTATAGAGTTTGTTTAAGACATATAATAATTTCACAGAGGCTTATAACACTATTTTATTCATTCAGCAAACTGATTTCTCAGGTGATTAGAAATCATTTCAACACTTGCGTTTTATCTCAACCTTTTATTTTCTGAATAAAACCAGATATATTTTTTTTTTAACTCTTTCAGAACAAAATGATTCAGGTCACCTGTTTTTTTTTTTCTTTTCTTTTCCCTCTCTCACTCTCTCATCACTCTTAGCAGTATATTCTCTCCAACGTCCATCTCTTTTAGCTGTTTAAAGGGCCAGCAGACTGACCCAAAGGGGCCATTATGTTGTGGTTGGACCCCCTGATTTACACCCCTTCATACAACCCAGGGGTAATATAGTCCTCAGCGCTACACACAAATGCACGTACACACTCTCACTCTGCACTTAGGGACACTTTCACTCCAGCCCCCTTAATTCTTTCAATTTTTCTTATGCACAAGCCATTCCCTTTTGCTCAGGACTGATTGAGTAGTTTGGTTTGTGTGGCTACTACACACACACACACACACACACACACACACTCCATTCGTCTGGCCTGAACTGTCTGTCTCCCGGGAAGCCTCCTCGCTTTTCCCTGAGTTGTCCTCTGTCCGGTGCCTTAATTTATTATGATCAGACAATACAATTTTACGACTTGTGCTTGACTTCACCATATTCCCCTAAATTTATACAGAGTTCACATGGGAGGTTTGTCAATGGATTCATTGTAGTTCTAGTGTTTGCCTAATTTTATAAACTGCAAAGTGAAATTTGGGATGTCACAGCTTTGTTTCATAACAACTAAGATCTACAAAGATTTATTTTAATGTGTTTTTTATCTAATTAAATTTGAAAAATGCCACTGTAACATATTGCAGAAGCAATAATTACAATATGAATGATAAGTCAACCGAGTTCTTTGTCTCAGGCAGATAAGATAAAACTGCTTCTAAATTGAAATCTTAAAAATAGCTGCTCTGAGCATGCAGGAATGGATCATCAATATTAATTGATGTTCAAAACAAATACCACATGTTCTGCTGTAACTCAAACCCAGCAGTGTTGATCAGAGTGATTCAGCAGACGTAAATTCTCTGAGCTCTGTGTCATGTAATTTAATCCCCTTAAGTCTTATTTTTGCACTCTTAGACAGCGTTTCATAATCACAGCAGTCAGACCCACATGCATCTCTCTCTGAGAAATGGCAGCGGTATACAACTTTCAGATCACATTCACTGATTTGGTCAATATACCGTCCAAGATTTTGTGACCACATTGTAAATCTGTGATTAAAATGTCATTACAACCTGTAAATAAGCTTTAGGAGTTTAGGAGAATTTTTAACATATTGGTACAAAGAAATATCATGACATATCATGCATAAAGAAGTAATATTTAAAGGGACAGTTTGAACATTCTGTTGAAAATGAAAATGATGTCATGATTTACTGCAAATAACCAAACCGTTTTTTTTCCCCCATGACTTCCATTGTATAGGCAAAAACAAACAAACAATAGGAACAACATTAGGGTGATTAAATGACGCAAGTTTCATTTTTTTAAACTATATTTAAAGGGTTAGTTCACCCAAAAATTAAATTTCTGTCATTAATTACTCACCCTCATGTCGTTCCAAACCAGCAAGAACTTTGTTCATCTTTGGAACACAAATTAAGATATTTTTGATGAAATCCGAGAGTTTTTTTTTTTTTAATCTCCCATAGAAAGCAACAAAATTACCACATTCAATGTCTAGAAAAGTAGTAAAGACATTGTTAAAATAGTCAACGTGACTACAGTGGTTCAACTTTAATGTTATGAAGCGATAAGGATATTTTTTGTGACCAAAAACAAAACAGATTCGGCATTCTGATGTAGAACACGGAAGCTCCGCACTGTGTTCAGTGCATAAACTGCATAGGAGCCTGAGAGAGAAGAGGAAAATTGTTGAATAAAATCATTATTTTTGTTTTGCTTTTAATGTCTTCATAACATTAAGGTTGAACCATATTTTAACAATGTCTTTACTACTTCTCTGGACCTTGAATGTGGTAATTTCGTTGCTTTCTATGGGAAATACAAAACCTCTTGGATTTCATCAAAAATATCTTAATTGTGTTCAGAAGATGAACAAAGGTCTTACGGGTTTTCTGGGTGAACTAACCCTTTAAGCTTATGCAATATTTCTATGTCACCAATCTAATATGTACATTTGTGAAATTAATCATGTTAACTCCTAAAGGTTAAAAGGTCAAATGTTCATGAATCAATTCAAATTCCAAGACATTCTGAAATTTGAAGTTTTGACTCAAATACCCCCCCCCCCCACCACCACCACCACCATTTTGTGGTTTGCTTCTAAAGTGCCTGCCTGCATTAATTCCTATTGATCATTCACATTTGGACCAGAACCTGTCGAACATTAGTTCTGTTAAAGTCATCGCTCTAGTAAGCCTTGCATTTCAGGGACATGACTGCATCTAAGTCATTTGGGGGAGACCCAATTCATGCAACACCATGTTAAAGTAAACACACGTTTACTAAAAAAAAAAAAAAAAAAAAATTATCCTCTCTGGCCTATACTGGCACGAGCCTCAACGTGTTCATGAGGTTCACAACTGTAGCCATGACAATGGACTCCATGTTTGAGTACACTGCAATGTTTTATTCAGTGTCCTAAATTATGAAGTGGACAGAAATGTCAAAAGTTCATTTTTGTCAACAAATCTCTGCTATTTTAAATGTTCAACAAACCAACTGAAGCAAATTGTAGGTGAATTCTTCTAGATTTTATAATAAGTATGGAATAGTGATAGATAGATGTCTGCACCTCTGCTAGTGAAGCTTTTCCCACCGGTACAAATGTGAGAACACTTGAATAAAATCCCCCTGGCACAACCCTGGTGTTGATTATAGGTCTGGTTTTCACAGTGTGGTGGTGGTACCGCTACTCAAAAGATGAAACCACACATTATAAATGACCACAGTTTCAGCTCTGTTTCATTACTCAGTTTTCCCCCTTTTTTTCCTTCTACGTGTGCATAGAAAATAATCAAATACACACATTTCACCAGAATTTTCTGCCATGCGTAAAAGCACTGCGAAACCGGCAATAACAGGGTTACATAAACTACCCATAATTCTGCATTCTATATGATATGTGCCATCTGTTTGAGTAGAAACCATATAGTTAGATGGTCTTGGAAACATATTTTAGAAATGTAAGTAAAAAAACAAACTCATTTCAATCAACCATTTCAATCATCTTAAAAGCATTAATTACTCACTAAACAGTTATCCCTGTGAACATTATCTATGTTTTTTTTTTTTTGGGGGGGGGGGGGGGGTTGTTGCCTCATTTGGTAGTAATTTTACAAAAAGTCTTGGAGAAAGGTGTTGACATGAATACAACCGCTGTTTCCAGCCCAGCAGAAATGTGTCCAATGGATGAATAATGCACAGAGCATCCATTTGCCATAATTGTTAATGTGGCTAAAGTGTAGATTTTAAAAATCTGTTGTATTTTGCTGATGTTCTAATTTGTTTCAAAAAGCAAAAACTTTTCAAGTTTGCTAAAATATGTATTTTCTACATATAGTCATTATTATATTAGCAATTAAAACTACAGTAATTAAGTTTTGCCTCTTTGTCGCCATCTCTGTTTAAAACCTGCAATTACAGTTATTTGTGGAATTATCATCTTTACATGGGTTGTGCATCAACACGACTCCTTAGCGTGTATGAATCTAATGTTTTAGAAGTGTGAGCTGCCAGTCACCACGTCAGTGTGGATACTGTAGTTCGGAATCACAGATTCTACGTTTTGGAAGTATGACCAAAATAACATGTCTGCCAATTTTCACTTATGATTGTCATTTGGACCTTTCTGGATTAAAATCTGCCATCAAAATGACAAGTTTCTTGCTGTGAGAAAAGACTATAAATGATCCGCCACCTCCAGCGCCCGGGACTCCTTCTTTATGTATATAGACGTAATGTAATGACACCACGGAAAACTCGTATTTCCCACGAAAACCTACCAGTACCACATTATTATAAGCTTACCGTTGTGAATCTAGCTAGGGTAAGGAGATAGTTTTGAACACTGGCTGGTTATGTATCTGCTTAGAAAATGATTTTGCATTAATTTAAACTAAAAAAAAAAGTTACGGACTGCAGCTTTAATATGCATTTGTGTTGTGTATTGACTGATTTAGAGTGTATGCATATTGTAAAATGAAAGTATTGACATTGTAAACGTTTCATTTACCGCTAGATTCATCACATAACATTACAAATATACATCATGAGTATTATGAATGAAACATCTGCCATCATGTACTTCTAGTTTAATTGTGTCCAGCTCAAATGAATTGTCATGGGAAATGATGTGTGACGAAAAGTGTCAAAGGTTTAGGCTACACATTTTCTGAACAAATGAGCAAAACCCAAAAACTGTTACAATTATCTTTTCTTTCCATCATTACATTCAGTATTCATGTTTCATCATTATAAAACTGTTATTCAACATAGGCTCAGTTGTTTAGAAAGAACTTCTGTGTTAAGAAGAAAAAAGAAGCGCGAGAAGTCTGCGAGTGAGAGATTTGTAAAATGTAGAATGGTATGGGTTAAACATGAATCTAGGCATAAGAACAAAACAAAGTGCTTTTTTTTCACTTTTACAGGGATGCTGCATGGGTTATCATTGCAAAAGCATGTATCTTTGTAAGAGTTTTTGAAGGAGTTTACCCTGAGCAGAACAAAATGTGATTTTGTGTTTTGAAAGGGTGTATACTCCTGTGTGCATATAAAGGAACTTCATAAAGTCAGACATAAAAAGAAGAATCTCTTTTTGATTCCTATTAAATGACACCATAGCGAATGGCTGTGTCGAACGGCCCTTGAACACTAGGGTTTTATTGATAGGAGAGAGAGCAAATGCCTCGATTTATGAGAGGAACTCATATAAACTATTTGTGTGAAAGTTCCCATTTTATCAGGATGCAACTGTACCATGGGGAGCCATTGGCTTTGAGTTGACGTGGATGGGGAGGGGGTCTGAATTCTGGTGCGGCTCTTCAGTAACGAGGGGAGGACAGCTGTGATTCTAGATTAAAGATTTTTCATTCCCATTCCGAAGTTGCTCCCAGTGGCACAGTGCGGCGCCTCTGCAGGCTCATTGTCCATCGCAAACGTCTATCCTTCTGGGAGAGGTTGTGGGACCAGCTGCTGTACGGACATGAGTGTTCAGGAAAAGCGGGGGAAACAGTCAGGGCATTTGTCTGAGAACTGCAGCTCTGTCAAATCTCTTTTCACTTTATACTATAGAAGCATGAGAAGAAAATTAAGGAAAGAGTGTACCTAAAACAAAAAGAAGAAATATTAGTTCTTTCCTCTGCACCCTTTAGTGAAGTATTAAAAAAATTGATTGCTGTTGACTTATGGCAACTTTAAAATGACAGGTGAAATTTAATGTCAATCGATCGTTTTGCAGAGATTCTCGGGAATAAAAAAATCCCCCACACACATGGTTGAAACCGGCTCTTTAATTAATCTGCCAATTTCAGGAGATGACATATTTGTCTCCTGTTTGACCTTTAATTTTACAATAATATGTGACATATTATCGCTATTTTAATTACCTTTTGATCTATACAGCAAACAGTGAAGCGTTTAATCAATAGAGGCTGTCTGGAATAATTCTGCTGTAAATGCAAAGATCACAAGCTTAATGGATCTGAAGGTGTTGTTCATTGTCATCAGTGTCATGGCTGTGGTTCTCCATTGTTTCAGGCTGTTAAGCATGCACAGAATTGCGGCTCCACATATCAGGGCTGTGAACTGTTAAGGAACAGGAGGGGGGTTGGCAAATGTTTGTCTGTGTGTCTGTATGGAGGTCCAGGCAGGATATTGATGGATGCAGGCCTGCGGGGTGACTGTGTTCTCGGACGATTCCCAGGATTCACTCACCTGTTGCCTTTTTAAAAGGATTTCATGGGAAAATTCTTGTTGATTAAAGAAGTAAAACAATATTATTCAGTCAACTTCAATCTCACATGAAAATATACCAAAAGGGGACTAAATTTTAATGCTTACTCCAGTATTCTACTATGCAAGTTTATTTTAAATTTTAAATGTAACATTTTTTTTTATTTTATTATTTTCTATCTCTTCATTCTCTAAACTGATTGTCTTATGTGGGATCACAAGGATGCTGGAGCTTTAATTTAATTTAATTTAATTTAATTTAATTTTATTTTATTTTATTTTATTTTATTTTATTTTATTATTTAATTTATTTTATTTTAATTTATTTATTTTTTATTTTGTTTTTGTTATTTATTTAAAGTAATATTTTATTTATTTTTTCTTTATTTGTTTTTATTTTGACTACAATAAATAATTAGTTATTTTTTTCTTTACATTTTTATTTGTATTTGTATTTATTTGCTTTTATTTCACTTTTAGTTTTTTTATTTTATTTTATTATTTTTATTTATTTTATTTTGTTTTATTTTATTTTGTTTATTTTATTTTTATTAATCAATCAATTAATAATTATTAATAAGTATAATTAATTAATGAGTATAATTAATTAATTATAATTTTATAATTTAAAGGAACAATTTATATAAAAATATTAATTATTATTTTTTATTTTATTTTTTTATTTGTTTAGTTATTTATGTAGTTATTTATTATTATTATTATTATTATTATTATTAAAATTAATTAAGGGATTATTTATTTTTTTATTTTTTTTATTAATCCATTTATTTATTTACATTATAATTATTAATTTATAATTTAGTAAGAAAATAATTTATATATTAATTAATTAATTAATTTTAAATGTAATTTAATTTTGTTTTTATTTTTATTTATGTGTTTAATTATTATTATTATGATGATTATTATTATTATTATTATTAATTTATAATGTTGTAAGGGATTATTTATTTATTTATTTATTTTATATAAAGCAAAGGAAATTTACCCATGAAATCATTTAACCATAAAAAAATTGACTGCTTTTTTCACGCCACAGAACTCTTAAAAAAAGAGATTGATTACAGATTGACAGATGACGACAACAACAAAGAGTTGAAGGTACAATCTTTGGTGTAAAGAAGCGGATCGTACAGTAAAAGGTTAGTCTGTCGTGCTCGTGTTGCTCAGTGGGGGGTGGAGATCGGTGGGCTGGTTTGTGACTATGTTTGCGTGGGCGCAGCGAGACATTTTGTCTAATATCTCTGGCTACAGATGTGTAGCTGAAGGGGGAAGGAAGGCATGAGAAGGCGAGTTTAAAGTTTTCCCAGAGCTTTGTTGGAGGCAACAACAGAAAGAAGCTCAGTCTAGACATGCAATTGTACACAAGAAAAAAGAAGCAAGAAATTACTGGATTATACATGCAGGAAAGAGTAAGCTCTCTGCTACTTTGTTGGGCTTAGTCTGTATGTCAATGTCAATGGCGCTTGAAAGATCCCCCTGAAGTGAGGCTGATAGTTAAAGATTTACGTCATACTGTTGACCGTAAATACCCACATTCCTCTGAGAGGTAGATTGACAAGGTGTGGCAGTCTGGTGCTTCCTGTGTAAATAAGGAACAGGTAAAAGAAAGACACAGCACACATTCAGCAAGTGAGTGTAGCTTTGTTTAAGGAGGCCACCTCAGAGATGCCTAATAAAGTTCAGGAAGTGACATGCTAAAATCACTCCTTGTTCCAGCCTGTCATAATTAGATTTCGAATATTCATGCTGTGATTGTGTAATTCGTCATAGCTGCTGCTCTAAACGATTTGGAGAACATTTGAAACTTTTGATGGGAGAATCTCTTATTTCTGTGTGTCAGCGTTCTATTTCCTGTTAGATTATGCAGCTAGAGAGAATTTGACCTTTAACAACAAGCTGGTTTCTCAATTGATTAAAGTGTCAGTTTAATTATGATTGGAGTTGATTGGAAGGCACTGCTTTTCTGATGTTCTTCTCGCCCAAAGGAAAGCATCACAAAGCCTGAGGGCAAGCAGCAACACGTCTGTCTGACTGAGCCGTTTACCTGGGGTGGAAACAGATACTCGGTCAGTCTCTCTCTCTCTGCAAGGCTGTTCTATTCACTGATGCACACAGTAAATTTCTTGTTCAGCGACCCATTCACAATAAATGTCGGTAGTTTTATTTTACATTGTAAAACCTTTGTCATGTTCTTTTTACTGTTGTATTCAGTATGAAATTCCGAACATGATTTATAAATGTTTACTGCTCTCCAGAGAACTTATGTTCACAGAAAACCCAAATAAGTCAGACAACATAGAGAAAATGCTTCTATTTAGCATTTTGCAAATTAAATACACTACCTTTCAAAATGTTGGGGTCAGTGAGGTTTAAAAAAAATAAATTTTATACTTATTTATACTTATTTATTCACCAAGGATGCATTAAATTAAACATTTATCCAGATACAAACTATTTCATAAAACTGTTTCTATGAAGAAAAAGTGTATCATGATTTCCACAAATTTAGCAGCATAACTGTTTTCACCATTGATAATAATAAGAAATGTTTCTTGAGCACTGAATCAGCATTTTAGAATGATTTCTGAAGGATGTGACTGAAGATTGGAGGAAAGAATGCTGAAAATTCAGCTTTGCCATCACAGGAATAAATTGCATTTTAAAATATATTCAAATAAAAACAGTTATTTTAAATTGTAATAATATATCACAGTTTTTATAATTTTTTTTATTATTATTATTGATATATTTTTGATATATCAAATAAATGCAGCCTTGGTGATGATAAGAGACTTC
This sequence comes from Chanodichthys erythropterus, assembly GCF_024489055.1. Taxonomy (NCBI): domain Eukaryota; kingdom Metazoa; phylum Chordata; class Actinopteri; order Cypriniformes; family Xenocyprididae; genus Chanodichthys; species Chanodichthys erythropterus. The sequence goes on along the minus strand of NC_090221.1, from coordinate 11,457,818 downwards.
TTAGATGATAAGAAGAAGATTAGATGATAAGAGACTTCTTATCATAAAGCAAACAAACAAAAATCTTACCAACCCCAAACTTTTAAACTGCAATGTATCTTTTTGCAATTGAAAAATGAAACATGAAAGGTTTCAATTAAACAAGTTTAACTTAAACTCCATCAAAGGTTTTCATTGTCTCAGAATTTTGGACCCTCTGCATATGTTTCAACAAAGGACATTGCAACAACAATAATAATAATAATAATAATAATAATAATAATAAAAGTGGTGAATTCTCTGACATTATGTCTCTTTGTTGCTCTTTCTATCTGTCACTTTCTCATTCTCTTTCAAATCTAAAGCAGCCTAACCAAAAACAGTTTGTTGTTTCAGCCTGGGCCTGATTTACTAAGGCAACAATCAGCATGCATGCAACATTTTTAAACTCTCTTAACCTTAAGAACATAAGTGCAGTTTACCCAGGCTCTTGTCACACATTTCAGAAGGTCAAGCAGAAGGCAATGTTTTGAAAGGCACATTAAATATTAGTTTACCCTGACCAGTTATTTTTGTGACTTTATCAAGCACAGATGGCTCTTGTTGAAACCACGGATGAAGAAAGAAGAAAAAGGAAGAAGACACAAAATTTATCACGCTACCTAAATCAAGTGAAAGACAGGGCACTTGCCATCAAAAAGACATGTCAAAGATAACAGAAAAAACAAAGAGAGAGAAATGGGGAGAGGAAAAGGGAATACACAATCCTCTGTTGTACTTGTGTAGTAAGAAAATCTGCAAGAATAGGTTACATATGACATTGTTCATTCCTGGAGTCAAGTTAAGGTAATTGAAGAGTATAATTTCAAGCACTGTTGCATGCTGAATATTTACAGTATAGGTGTGAGTTTTGCAACAACAAATATAATGTACAAATTATACACTACCAGTCAGAGGTTTTGGCTCAGAACAATATTTTATACAGAAAATAATGTATTCATCAAGAATGCAAAAATGGTCCAAAGTTATGTTACAAAAATGTGTATTTAAAAAATGGTGTTCTTTTGAACTTTCTGTTCATCAACATAATGCTCAAAATAATTAATTGGTTTGAGTAGGGCAAACTAAAATTAAACAAATTAGTTCAATCAAATTAACTTTTATGAGTATTTAGAACTTTCTTTTTTCTTTTGAGTTCACAAAACTGAAATCACTGTTTTGAGTTCTATGAACTTGTTTCTTTTAATTTAGACAAACTTAAATTTACCTGAAACTGGGCTATTGCTTCAAGTGAACCTTTCCTCATCCCATCCCCTCTCTCCTACTTCGCTTCCTGTCTGCTTACTGTCCTATCATAATAAAGGCAAAAATTCCAAAATAAATAGATAAATTAATTAATTAAAAAAAGAGAGAGATTACATGATATGTGTGAGTACAAAATTGAAATCTGCCAGTTCTACCTACTTAAACTTTGAATTTTTTAACTTAATTTTTTTTTTGATGCAACTTATTACCTCAAATTCTTTGAGTTTTGCCAATTTATTCAGGTTTACTGTGTGTATCCTTGAAAAAAAAAATGTTCAGACTCCACAAAAATATTCAAAATCAAAAATTAAAATAATAAGAAATATTTCTTGAGCACTGAATCAGCATATTAGAATGATTTCTGAAGGATCATGTGACAATGAAGACTGGAGTAACGAATGCTAAAAATTCCGTTTTGCCAACACAGGAATAGAAATGTACAAATTTTACAAAATATTATAATAGAAGACAGTTATTTTGATTTGAAATATTTCACATTGTTACTGTTTTCTGTATTTTGATCAAATAAATGCAGCCTTAGAGAGCATAATCAGACTTCTTTAACAAACATGAAAAAACTTACATACCCAAATCATCTAAATGGTGGTGTGTATATTATAAACAAATATTATACTATATTATATTATTATATAGATGTATTGTATCTTGGTATGCTCTTCATATTTATTTTTAAAATATATATATATATTTTTTTTATTTATAAATAGAGCACATACAAAATATCAAGTCATTTTGGCAGTATATTGACTGTAGAAACACCTTGGCCTATTATTTTTCTCCTCATTGAACATTGTTTAAACACTGTAAAAAGACAGTATTCAATCATTGTTTTATTACAAATATTTCAGTCATTAGATTTATGCCTCTCACCCAGAATAATGTTCAAAAAGACAGATCCCTTCAAAAGACTACAAGAAAGAAAGCTGTCTATGGCCTTGTGATAAATCACCACACAACGCTTCAGCATGGTGAAGATTGTTTCTGCCTCAACAGATGCTTATAATTGGCCACCCATTATTGAGAGGCTCAAGTTCAAACCTCCTGTGAAGTCTTCTAGCCACATTTGTCTCAAAGCACAGACAGAGTCAGCTTTCTAGAATCTGCCTTCTACAAGGTGTGGTCAAGACTAGACAAACCGTGCTCCATTTATCAGTGGGTAGTCGGCAGCTGCATTGAAAAGCGTAGCTTTCCAGGGCCACTCTGGTTTCTTTGTCAGGCATGTGCTGGTGGGATGAAGTGGCTACCAGGGCCCAGTGACCCAATCCACATCAAAGACGAAACACATCTGGTCTTGGGCAGGTGGGGCTGCAAGGGGGAAAGGGAGGAGAGGTTTAAACAGGGTACACAATTACCAGCGCAGCAGGATGGATGAGACTACAGGAAGGAGAAATTTTTTGACACTTCCTGGAGTGTGTTGAAAAATTTGTGCCATGCATAAATCACTTAATGTCATGATAGGCTTTTGAGGAAAAAAAAAATAATAATAATAAAAAATAAAAATATATATATATATATATATATATATATATATATATATATATATATATATATATATTAAAGCTTAGAAAATTTTAGGCTGAGATTTACTCAGTATCAAGTAAATATTTAAAGAATGAATTGAGATCTTAAAGTCATCATGAAATTAAAAATTAATATTTTTTATGAAATATTTGCAGTATTTATTATGAATTCATTTGTGCACATCATCATCATCATCATCATTATTAACATTTTTTTAAAACACCATGTCCAACTGCATTTAGCATTCGGTTAGTGAGGTCTGATCGCGCTCTGACAATGAAAGTGATGTCTCGCGCTTATACTTCAATGAGTGCTAGACATCACTTCCGTTGGCAGAGCGTGATCAGACCTCACTTACCAAATGCTGAACGCAGTTGGACATCAATGTGTCGTCACGAGCTGCAGGGTTTAATTTGGATTTGTCTGTGGATGTTTTATTTTACTCTTATTGATAGAGTTCCCATTGACACGCATTATATGACTGGCAGACGGCAATGGTTGGAGTTAAAAATCATCATTTGTGTTCTACTGAAGAAACAAAGTCACCTACATCTTGGATGCGCTGGGGGTAAGCAGATAAACATCAAATTTTCATTTTTGGGTGAACTATCCCTTTAAGGAATAGTGCATATGTGTTGTCAGTAAAACTAAATTGTGTTGCATTTACTCATTACCGTACATTACTGCAATTCAGTCAATTCACAGGATACCAAAGAAAATAGTAATTTTGTGACATTAGACATTTAAACACACTGTTGCACAAGTGTTTTTGTACAAAATCAAGTGTGTGTCACTTGAGGGAAATTGAGAGATGGACCGTTTCTCTGTATGTGAGTGTGTGTTGGCATGATGATATTGTGTTGCATACTCATCATTACCATACATTATTGCAATTCGGTCATTTCCAACCCGATCTCACGTCAATTTGTACATATTTTTCTGAGGTGGCTAATTCATATGAATGACCTACTCCTAACCCCTACCCTACCCATCAGTGGGGTTTAGACCAGTGTTTCTCAACCAGGGGTCCATGGACCCCTAGTGGTCCTTGACGGAATGCCAGAGGGTTCTTATAAAATATCTGAATAAGAATTTTTGTATATTTTGACATTTGACATGTTTCCATAAAAGAAGATAATATATGTATAATATAACTGACTATATGACTAAACATAGGACAAGTCAACTAACGTAGTAGTAAATTATACTTGATTGCATTTGGTCATCACAAAGACATTAATGATACCAATGAGCCAATTTTAAACTGGGGTGCTTGAGTATGGTTCCAAATATGACGGGGGTCCATTACTCAAAAAAGGTTGAGATTCACTGGTTTAGACAAATCGTTTGAATTCGTACAAGTGAGGTCGTACGAATTCATACTAATTAGCCACCTCGTAAAATACTTACGAATTGGTCGTAAGATAGCGTTGTCATTTCATGTAGGGCTGTAACGATTCACTCGTTTTCTCGATGCATCGATTATAATTCCTGACGATGTATATGCATCGATCTTGAAACATGTTTTTTGAATCGTGAATCGTTTATTTCGGTCGATAATCGATGTAAAATGTAAATAATCGGATGAATCGCGATTCTATAGGGATTCAGTGCTTTAAAATGTATAAACATTAAATTACTACATGCGCGATTTGATGGAGACGTGCGCCGTCATTTTGCGCCTTCCCTCACAGCTCTCCTTCACAGACACGCGCTGCACTCTTTACCGCCTCTCAATGGATTGCGCTCGCGCTCAGTTCGTAGCCCGCGTTTGAGCTCTCCTCAGGACAACCACTGCTGTTCACGTGAGCATAGGACAGACAGTTCTCTATTAAGACAACAGTAGTCCTGAGTCAGACTGCTCAAGCCATTGATAAAGCTGCCAAGTCATTGCGCGGTCACTACTGTTGAAATAAAACGCTTTTATTGCGTGGAAAAGTCGGAAATGGTTCATTGACATTACCTGAGCAGTTTCAAGGCGCGCATTTATTGCATGATCAGAGCAAACACATAATGTGTCTAAATGCTTACGCACAGTTCAATGAATGATAAATGAAATGATTAACTTAATGTCATTAACTGAATGTGCGAGGAAACTGCTGAAATAACTACAACAATGACATAAGAGCGCGCGGTTTATCGATCAGATGCGCGTTAAAGTTGCGTTCGTTACTATAGCAACAGTAGAAACCCAGCGCGTTTTCTTTCAGAATTACCGTAAGGAAAATGTTCCATATAAAGAGAACAAAGATGGCTTTTATAACTATTCCGTGAAGAAAAGTTAGTTTAAGAGTAGTTGGGAAAGTGCATGATACACTCTAAAAAATGTTTGGTTAAAAACAACCCATGTTGGGTTGAAAATGGACAAACCCAGTAATTGGGTTGTTTTAACCCAGTGGTTGGGTTAAATGTTTGCCCAACCTGCTGGGTAGTTTTATTTAACCCAACTACTGATTAAAAATGACTATATGGCTGGCTTAAAATGAATCCAAAATAGGTGAGAAATTAAAAATCAGACACATAATTACTAGAGGCAACAATAATAATCAAAAGGTGTACATTTATTAATAAGCAATTTAATACATGTTTATTGTTTATTATTCATTATCTTATTAATAAATGCTCATTTATTAAACATATTAATAAATGTTAATTTCCAGCATATTTGGGGTTCATTTTAAGCAAGCAATACAGTAATATTTATACAACAGCTGAGTTAAATAAAACTACCCAGCACGTTGGGCAAACATTTAACCCAACCACTGGGTTAAAACAACCCAATTGCTGGGTTTGTACATTTTCAACCCAACTTGGGTTGTTTTTAACCCAGAAGTTTTTAGAATGTAGTCTCTCCATGTAAGCATTACTATGTTTAATGTACCTGGAACAGTTTAATAAGGTTGTGTAGCCTTTAACAATATCCTCCACTATATTTAACATGAACTAGGCCTAACAATACTTTTAAAGTTTTGGCTTATGTAAATTTCCACAAATGCCAAATTTTTATAGGCTGTTAAAATAAAGTTATGTAGCATCATTGAGAACTAACATGAACCAACATTAACAATAGACAAAAGGGTTTTTCTGTTTGTTTGTTTGTTTGTTTGTTTGTTTGTTTGTTTGTTTGTTTGTTTTTGCCCTTACTCTCTGATCCCCTGAAGGCCGCTGTGTAATTCACACCCTGAATAAGACACGTTGAGGGAAGCGTTTCAATGTCCCTATAAATGCATTCAAATTGAATTAATTGAATCGCATCGAATTTTAATGTGAATCGTCTCGAATCGAATCGTTCTGAATTTGCAAAAATCGTTCTTGAATCGAATCGAACACCTATGAATTGTGAATCGAATTGAATCGCTGACTACCCAAAGATTCACAGCCATAGTTTTTTTATTTTAGGGCAGGGAATACAAATATTCTTTAATAATAAAGTTGATTAATGATGATTACTGTAGGTAAAAAAAAATAAAAAAAAAGTTTAAAACACTGGCAAAAAAATCACTCTTTTACATATCTACATTTAGTCAGTTCAGAAGACACACACACACACACACACAAACACACACACACACACACACACACACACACACACACACTGATGTCTCAGGAGTTAACTCATGTCATGAGTTACATGTCAAAGTTACTCTTTTAAAGTCATAGTAATCACTAGCTGTCAAATTCAATTGCATGATTTTCTTGGTTCATTAATTAATTTATTATTATTATTATCATTATTATTATTATTATTATTTCTTTGGTCATGTCTTGCCTAGCCACTCAAAATGAAACAAAGCAAAAATAAAAATAAAATAATAAATGAAATAAAAATAAAATAAAATAAAATAAAATAATAAAATAAAATAAAATTAAATTAAAAAAAGGGTATGACAAATAAAATAGTGAAAGGTGCTTTTTTCATGATTTTTTTTTTTTTTATATATATATTCACTTTTATCACTTTATTTTGACTGTTTACCTTTGTGAATGTAAAGGTGTGTGTGACACTGTGCAAGTTTGTTTTTCTTATCAAAAAGAGAAGGGTGGGAAAAGCGCTGGCTCAGCCTGTGTTTGATTTCATATATTATTTCAATCATACACAATTACAGGGTGAGATCACATCAGAGGGCCCAATTGAGGGCCAGATAACCTTTTAAGGAGAGAATTCCCACAGAGGGGTGACCTCTAACCTTAATGCTGCTAGCAATCTCCAGCTATACTGCTCAGTCAGAGTGACAGAGGTCAAACACACACACACACACATGTTTGTTTTTGTGAATTGTGGGGACATCCCATAGGCATAATGGTTTTTATACTGTGCAAACCATATTTTCTATCGCCCTACACCTAAACCTACCCATCACAGGAAACTTTGCACGTTTTTACTTTCTCAAAAAAACTCATTCTGTATGATTTATAAGCCTTTTGAAAAATGGGGACATGGGGTAATACCCTCAGTCACTCTCTCCTTGTAATACCTATGTCATACCTATGTCATTATACAAAGTTGTGTCCTGATATGTCACAAAAACGTGCGCACACACATTTTAACAATTTATTTAAAGGTGCCATCGAACGTTTTTTTTACAAGATGTAATATAAGTCTAAGGTGTCCCCTGAATGTGTCTGTGAAGTTTCAGCTCAAAATACCCCATAGATTTTTTTAAATTAATTTTTTTAACTGCCTATTTTGGGGCATAATTAGAAATGCGCCGATTCATGCTGCGGCCCCTTTAAATGCCCGTGCTCTCCGCCCCCGGAGCTCGCGCTTGTCTTAAACAGTGTATAAATGCCTCGATCATGGGCTGGCATATGCAAATATTGGGGGCGTACACCCCGACTGTTATGTAACAGTTGGTGTTATGTTGAGATTCGCCTGTTCTTCGGAGGTCTTTTAAACAAATGAGATTTATATAAGTAGGAAACAATGGAGTTTGAGACTCACTGTATGTCATTTCCATGTACTGAACTCTTGTTATTTAACTATGCCAATATAAATTCAATTTTTAATTCTAGGGCACATCCACTTAAGAGAAATAATCCACAGGGTCATAAATATTATAGGTGCAGTCAAATACATGTACAAAATCATGGACCAGTAGCATACAGCAGATCATCACAATATTAAGCACAACTCTCAGTTTTTATGGGTATAAGTAACAACGCCTCCGCCATATGGCAGCTGCCTATAATAGCAGACAGAGCACAGTACCTTGCTAGCCACTTAGCCCTTTTTTTGGGCATCCCAAGCTGTTGAAGCCCCTTTACTACCAGCCTGTGTGTCTGTCCTAAGCTGCCAAATATGAAAACAAGTAATCGGGCCCGATAACCTTTGTTAACCGATAACAAAAACGTGCGTGCACACACACACACACACACACACACACACACACACACACACACACACACACACACACACACACACACACACACACACACACACACACACACACACACACACACACACACACAGCATATACAGATAAATGCTCCATCTCTCAATCTGCCTCAAGTGAAAAACACTTGGTTTTGTACAAAAACACTTGTACAACAGTGTTTCAATGTCTAATGTCACAAAATGACATTATTTTCTTTGCTATCCCATGAAATTAGGGCTGTGAATCTTTGGGTAGACAGCGATTCAATTCGATTCACGATTCATAGGTATTCAATTCGATTCAAGAACGATTTTTGCAAATTCAGAACGATTCGAGACCATTCACATTAAAATTCGATGCGATTCGATTAATTCGATTCGAATGCTTTTATAGGGACATTGAAACGCTTCCCTCAACGTGTCTTATTCAGGGTGTGAATTACACAGCGGCCTTCAGGGGATCAGAGAGTAAGGGCAAAAACAAACAAACAAACAAACAAACAGAAAAACCCTTTTGTCTATTGTTAATGTTGGTTCATGTTAGTTCTCAATGATGCTACATAACTTTATTTTAACAGCCTATAAAAATTGGCATTTGTGGAAATTTACATAAGCCAAAACTTTAAAAGTATTGTTAGGCCCACTTCATGTTAAATATAGTTGAGGATATTGTTAAAGGCTACACAACTGTTCCAGGTACATTAAACATACTAATGCTTACATGGAGAGATCATGCACTTTCCCAACTACTCTTTTCTTCACGGAATAGTTATAAAAGCCATCTTTGTTCTCTTTATATGGAACATTTTCCTTATGGTAATTCTGAAAGAAAACGCGCTGGGTTTCTACTGTTGCTATAGTAACGAACGCAACTTTAACGCGCATCTGATCGATAAACCGCGCGCTCTTATGTCAGTGTTGTAGTTATTTCAGCAGTTTCCTCGCACATTCAGTTAATGACATTAAGTTAATCATTTCATTTATCATTCATTGAACTGTGCGTAAGCATTTAGACACATTATGTGTTTGCTCCGATCATGCAATAAATGCGCGCCTTGAAACTGCTCAGGTAATGTCAATGAACCATTTCCGACTTTTCCACGCAATAAAAGCGTTTTATTTCAACAGTAGTGACTGCGCAATGACTTGGCAGCTTTAGCAATGGCTTGAGCAGTCTGACTCAGGACTATTCTGCCCTACAAAGCAAAAAGGCATACTGCATTTTTGGTCAAAAATTAGTTATTGTCATTTTCATGACATTCAAGGCATCCTTTGTTATGTGACAAAACATCTTATCTGAAATGTGTGTCGTTTTGGAGTAACATAACAGCAACATGTCCAATAATCTACCTACTACTTAGGCTGGATGACAGGATAACTTTTAAGTCATTTTTCTCAGTTCTGCACTATGCGTAGTTACTGCCTTTTTGCTTTGTAGGGCAGTATTGTTGTCTTAATAGAGAACTGTCCTATGCTCATGTGAACAGCAGTGGTCGTCCTGAGGAGAGCTCAAACGCGGGCTACGAACTGAGCGCGAGCGCAATCCAGTGAGAGGCGGTAAAGAGTGCAGCGCGTGTCTGTGAAGGAGAGCTGTGAGGGAAGGCGCAAAATGACGGCGCACGTCTCCATCAAATCGCGCATGTAGTAATTTAATGTTTATACATTTTAAAGCACTGAATCACTATAGAGTCGCGATTAATTCGATTATTTACATTTTACATCGATTATCGACCGAAATAAACGATTCACGATTCAAAAAACATGTTTCAAGATCGATGCATATGCATCGTCAGGAATTATAATCGATGCATCAAGAAAACGAGTGAATCGTTACAGCCCTTTAAAAAACAAAAGCAATAGCAAATGTCTCTGTATATCCATACTGAAATCCATTCCCCCAAAATCTTATCTGAAACGTAAATAGCATCTTCTTCATGCCTAGCCAAGCATTTTAAGATCCTTAATTGAGTACACACTGTCAAATCCCTTGTGTTTAAAACAAAAGAGCGGTCATTTCTTGTATCTCTATATCTCTCTCTCTCTCTCTCTCTCCTGTTCTCTGTTTGTTGATGATTACCGATATGGCACCTGTACATGATAAGCACGTTTATATCGCCCTTCTTTTCCGTAGTGTTGGACTAGAGCTTGTCTAAATCCAGTGGATGTTTATCCGACGTGAAAATAATTACTCAAAAGTGTTTCTCTTAATCCAAATAATGAGGGGCCCAGAGTAGGGCTCAGTGTCATTGTAAATCAGGACAGGGCAATTGACTCCTCGCTCCTTGTAAGTTTCAGGTGAGGATGGGGGCGGATAAAGGTTAGCTTAGGCCTAATCCAGCCACGCTGCAGCCCTTAATCTGTTATGATACAAGGATGATCACTTAAAAAGGGAGGGCTGCAGGAGAAGGCCGTTTGACTGGGACCAGTCTTAAAGCGTGCTTAGCGGCCCGCTGTCTCCACAGTTGCCAGAAAAGCTCTTTTGTGTGTGGAAGACTACGGAGAGGCGGGAAGAATTGTTTGAAAACATCTCAATATCGGTACACTGCATGCTAATTGTTTGAGGAGCTACGAGAGAGATAGAGAGAGACGTACAGTACTTATTTTGCAGTGTCTGGGCAAAGCTGCATGGAAACCTGCTGTCAGACTGCAATCTGGAGATCATGTGCCTATACAGCGGCCATGGGGGTTTGATTTCGATGGGGCACATGGGGAAGGATCATGTATTGTAGAGTGCTGAGTGCCATTATGGTCCACATGGAAAACAGCTCAACTTGTTCGAGAGTGAGAGAGCGAGAAAGAGTTAGAGCGAGGGTGAGAGAGAGATGGTGGATTCAATATCCTATCCCAGGGCTCCTGTGTCATTGCAGGGGGATTAGGCTGAAGAAATCTGCATGGCTTTGCTCTGAGAGCTCAGGGATGGAGCGGAGTTGGCTGGCGTCCAGCGTGATGGCCATCTTTCCAAGGTCTCAAAAAGAGAAGGTTCTGAACTCTTTGTTCGCTTGCTGTCTTCTGACTGATTCACACTAGACTTTGAGCTGTTTTTTCAATCATTTCTTTTGTATTCAAACATACCGAAATGACGCTACAATCATCTTTACTCAGTTTAGATGATCATTTTAATGCATGGTTAACATGCTCGGTCTCTGTCTGCTAATAAACTTTTAAATCCGCTGTAAGGTAAATAACAATCACCTCTTTGACCAGATATTAGCGCTTTTTAGAAATCAATTTTTAGGGCACATCTCCATGTGTTTTCGACTCCCTTGTAATTTGGCTGGTACCAACAATGGTTCACCAGCAATTATCTGCATATTTACTAGGTTGCTTTATATGGTAATAACATGATGAAATCAATCCACGCATATGTTTATTGACCATTTTGTACTGCCGTATTGATCGGCGTGAATGTGACCCGATACATTGCTAGTGCATGTGCATCTTCATTATGCCATTTTAGAGAGGTTATTAGAATGGTGTTTAAACAAGACTCAGTCTGCTGTGTGAATGGATGAAATGTGGTTATGACGAGTTGCCCCTGAGAGCTTCTGGAAAAATCAGGGAATTTTGAGGAAAATTTGATGTTTATAAACTGAACTTTATATGCATATTTATTATGCATATAATGTATAATTTGATTTAATAAATACATCTTCTCTGTTTATGAATCATAAATATACTGTAAATCTGCTAATCTTAATTTGCAAATCATTTTTGTGCATTTCTAATCCATGTCTGACTTCTCTCTGTGCGAATATGGTATTACTATAGCGAAGATAACTAACTAAACTACACTCAAAACAATGCTGGGTTAAAAACAACCCAAGATGGGTTGAAAATGGACAAAACCATTTTAAGCCAGCCATACAGTAATTTTTAAACAATAAAAACATTTAACCCAACCGCTGGGCTTGTCCATTTTCAACTCAACTTGGGTTGTTTTAAACCCAGCATTTTTTAGAGTGAATATTAATAAATTGAAATGTTAATACATGTTAATTTATTTAGATATGTGAAATAAATTCATTTCACTCTGCATTGATATAGAAAATGCATTGAAAAATGAATATGGTGGCATTGTTTGACCGTTTGCCAGTTTTATTTACTCTGTTGATCTTGGTTTTGTTGTCATGTATAGCGTGTGTAATGTTAGGATTAGTTAGTTTATTGCACTCTAAAAAATGCTGGGTTAAAAACAACCTAAGTTGGGTTGAAAATGGACAAACCCAGCGATTGGGTTGTTTTAACCCAGCGGTTGGTTTAAATGTTTGCCCAACCTGCTGGGTAGTTTTATTTAAACCAACTATTGTTTAAAAGTTGCTATATGGCTAGCTTAAAATGAACCCAAAATAGTTGGGAAATTAAAAACCAGATGCAATTAGAGGCAACAATAATAGACAAAAGGTGAATGTTTATTAATAAGCTTTAATATTTTATTAATATAAATTTAATAGTTTAATAGCTTATTAATATAAATTTATTAATAAGCAATTTAACAAATGTTTATTGTTTAATACTTATTCATTGGACATTAATAAATGTTCATTTCCAACATACTTTGGGTTAATTTTAATTAAGCAATACAGTAATTTTTAAACAATAGTTGAGTTAAATAAAACTACCCAGCAGGTTGGGCCAACATTTAACCCTACCGCTGAGTTAAAACAACCCAATTGCTGGGTTTGTCCATTTTCAACCCAACTTGGGTTGTTTTTAACCCAGCATTTTTTTAGAGTGTGCTATCTACCAAATCTTGAGTGGGACGTTTTAAGGTATTTGAGTGTTTCGATCTCAATTGTGTTCATGTGATGTTGTCAATAGTTTTATGCAACACATACTTTGCTCTCCATGATGTCTGTTTCTTATAGAAGACATAATACTGCATTATGGCTTTTAAATGATATACTAAATGGGTAGTTAAGACAATTCCAAATGATCATTTAATGTTATTTATTAGCATGGCGGTTCTTTTAATTTTATAGAATGTATTATATAACAACTATATATTTTTACATTTGTATAATCTATTTGCATGTACTCATTTTGTTTGTATGAAAACTCATTTAAGTGAAAGTTCTAAAATTGATTGTATTTCATTAACATTGCTCATATACATAATTTACTGCATAGATATACCCTGTTTTAATTGAAATATGGGACATTTATACAACAACTGCATGTTTTCTATTAGTAAATTAATATTTCACAGAAAACAAAAAAGCAAACCATGAAGTTACTTGTTTATAGGTTCACAAATTTTCTCTTTAAGCAGGGGAATTTGATAATTCTCTTAACATATGTCCAAATATATCTTGCTAGGCAGCGTTTGATCCAGCTTTGATGTGATGTGATCTTACACCTGATAGCCTTGATGGAGTCTCATTATATTCACTCTGGTTCCCTTGCCGAGGCTCAGAGTAGTGACTGAAGGAGGGGTGCTAGCAGGAGAGGGCATGTGCAATCTCTTTTGTCTGGATATAAAAGAATAAATATCCTGCTAAATCCAGAGTGCTTGCCAGGCCAGCTAAATCTTACGCTCAGTATTCACTGCTGTGTTTCGCTTCTCTCTCTCCCGCTTTCTCTCCCCATCTCTCTGTCCCTCTAATTCCCTCTCATTTCTAAGCAGGAGAGAGAGATGAATTGACTGGCGTTTGATGTGTTGATTGGCAGAAGGAGAAGGAGATGTGCTGAAGGACAGCTGTACGTGAGTGTTTCTCGGGGGACGGCGGCTTGATCGCTAAATGAAGACCTCTAGTGCTTCCTTGTTAGCCACCGTGGATCCACCTTCCAAATAAAGCACAATTAGTTGAATCACAATTAATGAAGCAGGATCACTGTGTGCGCACAGTATGAAGCCACAAAGCAGTGGACTCAGGACGCTGTGGGGTATTGGGGTCTAGTGCCCGAGGGCAGAGAGCGGTGCTGGCCCTATCAGCATCTCTTTGCTGTCTGTCTCCTTCACTCTTCATTTCTCCCAAGCGTGAGAGCTTTGTACTCCCACAAAGAAGCTCGCTTGAAATCCTGGAAGAGAAAATGCAAGACAGGGAGAATAAGAAAAAAGGTAAAGGAGAGAGAAGCATGATGAGAAGTTGAGCATAAGTGATCCCCTTTGTATTTCTGGCACAGCTGGGAGCATCTGATTACATTAAGCTCTAAAGAAATATTGCAAGTTCCATAAGCTCAACTGACAGCTTCTGTAGCATAATGTTGATTGCCATGAAAATAATAATAATAGTTTATTAGTAATAATAGCCAGTTTTTGCTTGACTTACAAGCATAAATGTGTCACTTACAATTTTTAAAAGCATTTACATAACTTTTTCTCTAACTTTTTGTATATTTTGTGAGCTGTAAAGTTGTCATCTCATCTTTTACGATCATTTTAAGTTTTTTGGCAGTTAAAGGGATAGTTCACCCAAATAATTTACTCACCCTCAAGTTGTTCCAAACCTGTATAAATGTCTTTGTTCTGATGTACACAAAGGAAGATATTTGGAAGAATGTTTGTAACCAAGCAGATCTCTCCCGCCCGCCATCCATTGACTAACATAGTAGGAAAAAAATACTATGGTAGTGCGAGATCTGCCTGGAGGTTTGGAACAACTAGAGGGTGAGTAAATGATGACAGAATATTCATTTTTGGGTGAACTATCGCTTTAATTTGTAAATTTAATATAACTTGAAAAAAAAAGAAAAGGACATTAAAATCATGCTAACATGTGTATTGTTTATATCATGTGGCCATACTATTGAAACAGTGAGTATTTTAACAAATTGACTATTAACTTCATTGTTAGTGCCTTACTATGACCAAGATTTTTCTTTGTGTGTGTGTGTGTGAGTGTGTGTGTGCACGTGCTTTTGATTGATTTTAACTTGTATTGAACCCAGAATATTCCTTCGGTCAGCACAGTTTTGCTCAGAAGCCATCACAAGCAGCTAATAATCAATCTTCATATATAGTAATATCTGTTGTGGTTATCAGTTCTTTTGAAGAAAAATGCAAAATCAAATACTACAATAAAATCAGCATTTAAAATGATGATGATAAAAGGTTTTTAAATGTTCAGCTTATGATTTCTTTACCTATTTTATGGCCAATTGAAATTCAGCACTGCAGCTGAGCTCAACAGTGGCCTTACGGTCCCAGACTCACAAGACCAAACATGTCAGATCATCCCAAAACCTAGAAAATGCTTGTTTGCTCTGGCAAGGCTAAAAGCGTTGGCATGTCCACTCTCCCTTCTGCTGGTCTAATGCAGCATGGGTAATGCTGTCAAAGCAATGCATCGTGGGGAAGTTTGTGCCACTGCATGATGAAGCGTTCTATTTATATTAAAATGAGGGGCTTCTCCTGAGGGAGACATTGAGGGGAATGGAACAACAAACACCCAGCTTTAGAGGCCTGCCTGTGTGCGTGTGTGTGTGTGTGTGAAAAAAAAGAGAAAGAGAGCACCCAAGAGAAGGACAGTGACAGCAAAAATGGCAACCCTTCATCCAGAGTGGCCCTTTGGACCCTGGGAAGAGTTATAATGTGGTCGCAAGGCATTGTTGCAGAGATTTTTTATTTCTAGTGTTGCTGCGTTTGGTTTTTGTGGCATATAGTCATAAAATACCACGCACTGTAATAAAAGGAGAGCCTTAAATCTAGCTTGAGTGACCAGTGGGATATGGTGGTCACGCAGGTTTTTTACCTTGTTAATGTGCAAGCCAAAAGCCTTCACAGCTTGCCATGGTGATGGATGAGCTGCAAAACCCATTGTTTGTTGCTTTTAAAGTGTGTATTTGTTACTGTATTGACCTCTGTCATTCAAACCCCAGTTGAAAAGCTCCTAGTACATTGGTAGTTGGTTTAAAATGTTGATCTTTTACTGTACATTGCAGCATAGCATTATACTGGTAGTTTCCTTATTGTTCTGGTATTTATTCAGGCTAACATTCTTACCAAATGTAATACATTCTTATTCAATTTATCTGTCTATTTTTGGTGTTTGCACTGGGCCAAAGTCATGCTGGTAAGGTTTAGATGTTTACAGTCTTCTACGTGGTGACTGACAGTTTGAACTATATCTCATTACGGTGTAATCCCCTCCAGAAAGGCCATCTCTGACTTCATCAATACAAAATAGGCCTGTGAAAATAACACGACACGATGTCTCTCTCTGCAGCACTAACAGCAATGAAAAGCGAGTCCGTTCTGTGCGTGCGTAATGATTCTGCCATTACAAACAGTGGAGGTTTCTCTTTTTTCCATCTCAAACGGCCAGAGAATGGCCTGCACCAGGCTAGTTAATTAAACTCAAGGGTGAAGCATTATTTGTGGGAAAAAATCCAATTATTTCTCCTTTCTACCCAGAGAGAGAAAGCGAGAGAGAGAGAGAGAAAGAGAGAGTCAGGATGTCACTTGGAGATGAGATGGCCACTTCACTTCTCTTAAGATCTTCATTGTCCATTTGCATGGGCTATTCATTACATTGAATTATTTTCCTCATTTGCAAGTCAGGCTATGTCATAGAGTTTTTTTTTTGTTTGTTTGTTTGTTTTTTTTTGTTTTTTTTGAATATTGGATGCTCTTTATGCAATATTTTGAAATGATTTATGTATTCATTAATTTTCCCCTCTGAAAAGATTCTATTCATTTTCCTTAATCTCTTATTCTCTCACAGCAAGTAATACCCATGATAAAAAGTCAAACATCCTTGTTTTTTTTTCTGTGGCTTCAAAGACCGAGGGCATTACAGTTAGACAAAGGGCTAATTTAGTCTGTAAACCTTAATTATAACTTCATGGTTTTATTTACGGAAACGTTAATTGGTGAGATTGTGTCAGAGCATAAACCCGTATTCCAGCACTGCAATTAAAAGCCTTAGTTCAGGGCCGGTAGCTCCCACATTATGGCTTCAAAGGCAGAGAAATCAAAGTATCTTAGATCCGCAGGTGTGGTGTTCATTACACTAGCATTTGGTATTTCGTTTAAAATAATAACACAGCTGTGGTCAATAACATTGATAAAATTGGACATTCAGCGAGCAGATCGCTGGCATCAAATAGCATCAGATTTGTTTATTTATTCACCTGTCATGCATTATTGCAATAGTTCTAATTAATGTGTGTGTTTGTAAGTGTGTGGAGGGAGCATATTGGGCGAGATGTAATTTCACTCTTTCATCCTTCCGCAGGGACTAGCAGGGCCCCTAATCTGGCCCCGTGAGCCCTCGCCCTGGGTTGAACTTTAGCCCTGAGAGGGTCAGCCACTGGCCCGCTGGGACACTGCCTCCACCGGCTGGCTTAATCCCAGCCAGTCGATAGACGTGGGGTACAGGGGCATGGATGGAACCCTCCACACACACACACTTCAACAAATGCACGAATATACACACATGCGTAACGGCTCATGTAAACGGCTCATTTCAATATGTGGTAAGTGGTGTTATCGACAAGCAGGTGCAAAAGTTCATTCACATGCACACAATTTCAAATGCACATCCACATAGATGCATATCTAAGAGCGTCTAATTTCAAGAGACCAATAAAAAGTACCATCAACCTGATGTAATCACACACACACACTTACTATATTTATGCATATGATTCAAGGCAAGCTCAGGAGCCTTTACCTCAGGGCACAATGTGCTGGATTGATGTGGTAATGTTTTAAAGGGCAGCCAAGTGAGTGGAACATCACTTTAGCAGCAGGTCAATGGAAGAACAGATCTTCTTATGTAGATTTGACAGGGTAGGATTGATCTTGTTCCATCCACTATATGGTTTCACAAATTTTTAAAGACTGTATCTGAACTTTGAAATTTGGATAATAGTTTTCATTGCATTATGCAATAATTCAATAAAAGATATTGACATGTAACACCACCCTTTGTTGGGTTTTGACTGACAGGCACCACATAGTTTGCCGAAGCGCTCAGCCTCGATGACAATGAGATGGGTGAGTGAGGTAGAGATATTGGTGGCAACTCCCTAGATTACAGTACTTAATAGGAAGGAAGAAGGAGATAGGAAGTGAAGGGGGGTGAGAATGGGTTTTTCAATGAGCTTGACTCTCAGGGGAAAGGATTGGTCAGTAGACGATTGTGATTAGGGTCAGGGTGGGCATATCATCAGAGGGACTGGGCAAATTTATTGTAGGGTTGGGGTTAAACATATGCTTGTGTGCTTTTGAGCCTCAAGGTTATAGTTACAGTTTAGGTAGAAATGCCATAGGTGTTTTGTCAGTATATGAAATGTTACATGGTATGTTAGTGGAAATTATTGTATTATTTTATATTTGTAATATTTTATATATTTTATATATTTTAGTTGTATCTTATATGTGAAAAAAAAAAAAAATAAAAAAAAAAATATATATATATATATATATATATATATATATATATATATATATATATATATATATATATATATATATATATATATATTCAGATATATATAATATATATATATATTCAGATATATATAATATATATATATATTCAGATATATATAATACAATAATTTCCACTAACATACCCCATACTCATATACAGACAAAATTTGCCCAAAATTTGTTACTTTAAAATGTATTATATTATATTATATTATATTATATTATATTATATTATATTATATTATATTATATTATATTATATTATATTATATTATATTATATTATATTATATTATATTATATTATATTATATTATATTATATTATATTATATTATATTATATTATTAATACTGGTAAATCCTTGTCTCTTTTGCTTATTTTTGAATGCAGTGAGCTTGACTGCCTCCTATTGAAAAACCATATATATCTTGGTACAGAAACCTTCTGGGATATGGATTGAAGTCATTTCATTTTTAATTTCCTTAAAGTTTTGAGACATTCCCACAGTAAAAAGAGCAAAGAGTCACACCAAAATCCTTCTCTGCATGTACAGCCATCCTCCTGTTTGTCATTCACTCGTGTTTTTCCTTATTGCCCACTGATAATGTTTGGAAAATGTTTGTTTGACCATTTCAGTCATATGCAATTTGTATTACTTACGGAGACATGAAGGTCTAAGCTCATCATTAATCTGTACCCTACATCTCATTCCATCAGTCTGCTTACATTTTGTTATAGACCTGCCCAATGGATTAACTCAAGATGTCAGCCTTAATCAACTCTACGCCTAAGGTGTAATATTCTAATGCGGATATAAAACAGGGACACGCAGGCTTTCGTGGGTTAATTACATCTCATCTGGAAGAGTGACAGCCAGAGAGTTTGACAGATAGATAGACAGATAGATTGATAAATAGATAACTTTGACCCCGGGGCTCCTTGTGAATTTCACTTACACACTGAAATGGCTCTACCTAAACTGTTTATTAACGAGCAAAGGGAGGGTAGGAGAAAAAAAAAAAAAAAATTACGAGAAAAATAAATTAATGTCAGCTTGCAGCTCATCTCTGTGCAATCAAATGGCCAAAGATTACCCCATATAATTATACTAAAGGGCAATTGGTTGATATGAGTGCAGGTCGGAGGTCGTGGCCGGCATAAGTGATTCGCTGGTAGACTGTAATGTGGTCTGTTCGTCTCTGGCTCTGACCCTATTCCATTGCCTGATTGCCGCCTGTCACCTTCTCTTCAACTCATGTAAATTGCGTCTGCTACTCTAGCACTGGTACGGAAAAACGGGTGGGGGGACTGAGTGTTTGTGCGTGCAGGAGGGGTTTTCTCTGTCCAGCCAAAACTGTGGACGCTCTGCTTGTATCGAAACCCATGTGTCTGTAATGGTTTCTGGGTGGCAATTTGAGCGACGACGTTTTGGACTCATCCTCCTTAATAGGATGTCCTCCTCCGGCTAAAATTGAATAGCCCCGACATGGCCAAAGGTGGATGATAAAAATTCAATAATTTGGCCGGGGTCAGAGTCCTGTCATTTTTTGGGGATGGGGGTGAGTAATTATGCTGCACTAACATGGAGAGGGGGGTGAGGGGTTATTGGATTGAGGAGGAGGTGCACCTGAACTTTGATAGTACCGTAACCTTCACAAGTTCTCCAAGTTTCAAGCCACGACACTCTCTGCAATAACCCACACAATCTAAATGCACTAGATCTGGCAAGGGAGATTGTCTGAGCTAGGGTACATATGGCCACATTTTTTTTTAAATGTGGCAATTTTAAATGTTATGATACTTAGGTTATTAAAGCCTGAAATGCTTTTTGAATGGAAAAAAAACATTCTTTCTCGCGTTCACGCACATAACATATATTTTCACTGATCCCCATATATGTCACAAATCAACAAGCATAATTCTCCATAAAATGTCACAAAAGCAGTTCTGATGGAAAATTGAAAACTGAGGAAAATGAGTCTCCCTCCTCTGAGAGCGAGCTGAACGGAGGGAGTCACACGTCTTTTGTCCTGTCAGTTTTATATGACATTATTATTCTCAGGGTTGTAAATTCCAGGCATGTTAAGATCTCAGACAACAACAATATAAAATTCAATCAATGAGGTGCTCTTTGTGTCTGCCCCTGCAGATGTTGTGCTGCCTGTGCGAGTTCTTAAATCACAGGCTTGAGGATTCTGCATAATTGCATGGTGGCGCAGATCTGATGTGTGCTGTCTGCGTTCTGGCCCGGGCGTTATTGAGCTAATGTGAATTGCTGTTTTAAAGCGGGCTCATAAAATAAGGCCGTTGACACAGGGTCAGTTTAGAGCTGCGTGTTTTGTCGCATATTGCATATTTTGTCGTAATATTACAGAGTTAATATCGATATGTGCTATTGAAATTAATTTATATTTATGTGTAACATTGACAGTAAAATGTGAATTGTTACCACATTTTCTGGCATAAAAGTGCTGTGCATATATATATATATTTTATAAATAGGCTTATATACACAGGCAAGACTGATTTTGTCTTGCTATACTCATCTCCCTTGAAATAATGCATGCCGCAATTTATTCACCACAATTAATTTTAAACCTAATGGTATATGCAATGTCAACAGCATTCCGTATAAATATTTTTGCAGTTCTGTTTTATATATACTCTAGGACTGCAAAAAAAATATAATAAAAAAATAAATATATATTTTTTTTTTATGAAAAATTATCTATATAGATTTTCCAAGTTGAAAGCCCACATTGTAAAAAAAAAAAAAAAAATTCATGATTTATCACAACAAATTTTGTCAAATCAACTTAGATAATTAATGAGATTCAGATAATATTTTGAGTTTCTGTTGATTAAAGGGATAGTTCACCCAAAAATGAAAATTTGATGTTTATCTGCTTACCCCCAGGGCATCCAAGATGTAGGTGACTTTTTTTCTTCAGTCGAATGCAAATTATGATTTTTAACTGCAACCGCTGCCGTCTGTCAGTCAAATAATAGCAGTGGATGGGAACTTCAACTATAACAGTAAATAAAACTTGCTTAGACAAATCAAAATTAAAACCTGTGGCTCGTGACGACACATTAATGTCCTAAGACACGAAACGATCGGTTTGTGTGAGAAACAGAACATACAACAGAACATACAAACTAATTCAGGGGACCTTTAGTCATTACTTAAATATATATATTGTTGTGAAATAAAAAAATCAAGTTCTGAAATGCTGTTAGACTTTTTACTTGTAATTGTTATTTTTTTGAGCTTGGATGACACACAAATTATGCCTATTGATTCGATATACTATCATGACTTTTCATAGTTTAACATTTTCAGTTAATCAAAAATTGATTTAATTTGAAGTTCTGTTAATGTAAAATACAATCTGATGACGTGTAAACGTGTTTCATTGTTTTGAGTTGTATGAACACTTCTTTTAACTGGACTGGGATTTATATTTCCCATCATGCTTTGCCCATGGCACTTGAAAGGGAGAGTTAATGCTAAAATTAAGTGTTATATAATGTTTTTTGCACAAGATTAATGGTAAGGGAGATTTAGCAGTAATTATGGTTTTGTTATGCTAATTTAGAAGAGTTAATGTGTTAATGCGGGTTTTTGGAGAGTTACCATCATGGTGACTTAGAAATGCATTTTTATTGTGTCCAAAAAGCATCTTCACCTTACTTAAAACGTTATGTTGGATCAACTCAAAATATATTTTCTTGAATTAATGTAATTCTCCCATCTGGCTTAAGTTAAAAATTCTAGTGGAAAACGTTAACAATTTTTTTTTTTGTTGTTGAACCAATGTTTTATTTTTTAGAGTGTAGGCTGCTTTATTAAGTACATCAAATAAAAAGGATATTCAAGCCTTTTAGATCTGCTGATTTTATAAAATCAGCTTTTTAACTTTAGCAAGTTAAAAATATACACTGACTTAGTACTAAGAAGTCAGTATTTCAATTTTGTGTTTGAATATTTTAGTGGATTTAGTTTATTTAACACACATTATGCATGCTGGCATAAGTCAGAATGTGTAATTGCTGACGCGATAATGATTGAGCATTATCTGATGGCCTTGTCATTAGGATGCTAATGAGAGACTGGTCTATTCTGCCCAGCCCTGTCTTCACACTGTGGCTTAATGAGAATGACATGGCCCACCTGAGACGGATCATCCTCCAGTTAATATTTCCAATCTGTTAATCAATGAACTGATCGATAGATGCTAGGGTGAGGGGAGACAAACAGGGTCCCCCCAACTGTCAGCGTGGTGCCCCAGTGGGATTATGGGGCCACACTGGCTCTCTGGATCAGGTGCTGGCTAAAGCAGCAAGTCCTCTTGGCAGATTTTTTACAGTGTTGGATTTTTAAATGCTTGTTATTTTAAAACATTACTGAGTGATCAGCTGGCTATGACGAATGACAACAATTGATGTGGAATTATTTTATTTAATTTTTTTACAGAAAATGGGGTAAAAAAAAACAAAAAACAGAGAGAGCCACACTAGGTGCTGTTTATTGGCCACAATGCTGACTAGTTTCGTGCAAAAAAAAAAGAGAAAAGAAAAAAGATCAAAGTGCAAAGGGGAAGAAAAATCATATTAACAGTGTAATAAGAAAAGATTTGGCTGGTATGCTGCAGGTCGTGGAGCAGTAGCTGAAGGGAGGTCTTTATTTTGACATCAAGCTGCACAAGCAGCCCCCTTAAAAAGCTTATTATGTTCTCTGGTTGTGGCTGTGCCGGCCCATTCCCGGCCTCGAAGTACACGAGCTCAGGACCAAGCTGTAGCACATTAGAGCCAATAAATGTGCGTTGGCACTACTCAATTTAAAGTAAAGCCCTCTCTTGCCTGGCCGGTCTGCCTCATTCCTAATAGGGTATTCCACAAACGCAGCTCATCAATTGCGGGATATCTTGTGTATGGCTACTTTTTCCTTTTTTGTTGCTTTTTTTTTGTGTGTGCGTGTGTGTGAGAAGGCAGACAGAGAGTATTTTAAGTTTTGTGATCTCCTAGTTTATAGATGCTTGTCTTAGATTAGATGGGACAACTTGTGAAAGCTGTTGATGTCACCTACAGGACAAGATTTTTTTTAATTATTATTTTGTTTGTTGTGTTTACATTACATTAATCTGCAGGGGGTATGTTTTTAATTATTTTAAAGATGATTTTTCCACTCCTAGACATTTGTATTACTACATTGAGAAATGTTCTTTGATTTCTTCAGAGAGGCTAATATCAACCTACGAGATTAACGTAAGCCTCTAAAGTTCACAGAGATTTTCTGCTGTGTGTGTGTGTGTGTGTGTGTGTGTGTGTGTGTGTGTGTGTGTGTGTGTGTGTGTGTGTGTGTGTGTGTGTGTGTGTGTGTGTGTGTGTGTGTGTGTGTGCGTGTGTGTCGTGTGTCGTGTTCTGGAATGCTTCAGTTTTTCCCAATCAACAAAACGTATTTATGTATTTAGACTAAAGTGCTAATAATCATTTAATTTATACCATTTATGCATTTCATTTATGCAATACTACATACATACGTACTTACAATATACACACGTTTTTGTAATTATGCATTAGTAAAAGCCTAAATAAGATCGTGTCTCTTTAGAAAATTTGGACTAAACTGCTTGATTCATATAGATTAGTTTTGTGATCTCTTTATGAACTTTATGAAGTGTCAAAGTGGTAGTTGCGTAGACTTTCAATGGAGGGACAGAAATTAATTTGTGTTCTGAAGATGAACTAAAGTCTTACGGGTTTGGAACGACTTGAGGGTGAGTAATTAATGACAGAATTTTCATTTTGGGATGAACTAACCCTTTAATAGATTGGAAACCTATTCTAACACTTCCAATAATTAGAAAAAGATCACATGAAGAGTGTCAATAGCTTTTGTGCTGTGGTATCATTAAGTGCCCGTGGGATCTGTATCAGAAACTAATAAAGGGTATTCTACAAGAGCACAACAAGCATTCTCAATGACTGATGGCCCATTGATTGCCTGCACAGTTTCTCCCTGATGGTCACTTGTTCAAGAGTTGTCTTTTCATCTTTCTTTTCCTCTGAGAGCGTGAGGATGAGGGGGAGTGTTAAAGTCAGTAAAAGAGATGGTGAGGGGAAACAGACATACATGAATTTACACTCTTTAGTTTGTGCAAGTGGCTGGCCTCTGAAATTGATCGTGACTTTTCACCCTGTTTTTATCCCGTTGCTCACTGACTCATTTAAATTCTCTGTTCGGCCCCAGATGATTCAGTGGCTGATTAATAAGTCAAGTCTCTGCTGCACCGTACCAGCTTTATTGCTTCAGCCTTTGATATGCAGGCATGTCCGAAAGAGCCCAGATTTCAAAGATGGGCCCACTGTCGGCATACATATTCACAATGATGCACTGCACTGGCATTGCAGGCCAAAATTAAGCTCCTTTATGTACCCACTAATTGGACTGTCCTTGAGAATCTGCCATATTGATTACTATTCACACACAATACTGTACATCTGCTATAACCTTCTTAGATAGTTCTTGCTAGAAGTATTCCTGCTGTCCTTTAAATGCGTTATTTGAAAAACATCTCCCACAGTCAGCTCTGTTTAAAATAAAGTGCACAAGAAAATGAATTGCTATGATCACATCAGTTTGTACTCTTTATTGTAATCTGTACTCGTGTTGTAAAAATTAAAGATACAATGTTTATCCTTGTGGCAATTTTATTTATTTACAAAACATGCATTCCTCAAGGAACTACTTTTACCTGATTTTACCTACTGTGTAAAAAAAAAAAAAAAAAAAGCAAAATACTTAAAATCAGTTCCTTTATATGTTGCTATATGAAGCACATTTTTAGGGTACCTGAGAAAAAAAAAAAAAAAAAAAAAAAAAAATTATATAGCCGATATTGTGTAAGAATTAAATTGATAGTTCACCCAAAAATTAAAATTATCCCATGATTTACTCACCCTCAAGCCATCCTAGGTGTATATGAATTTCTTCTTTCAGACGAACACTGTTATATTATAAAATATCCTGGCTCTTCCTAGCTTTATAATGTTAATGAATGCCAGTCCTGATTTTGAAAAAAGTGCATCCATCCATCATAAAAGTAATCCATATGACTCCAGGGGGTTAAAAAGGGCCTTCTGAAGTGAAGCGATGGGTTTTTGTAAGACGGATATCCATATTTAAACCTTTATAAACTAAAATAACTAGCTTAGCAGTCTACGCCAAAAAAAAAGTCATATACACCTGGCTTGAGGTTGAGTAAATCATGGGATAATTTTTATTTTTGGGTGAACTATCCCTTTTAGACCTGTTCATACAAATTCTCATGTGACAGAACAAAATTTGACCAATCCTTAAAATAAAAAAATAAAAAAATTGATTATCACAATTGGATATTTCATATTATTATTACACTCTAAAAAATGCTGGGTTAAAAACAACCCAAGTTGGGTTGAAAATGGACAAACCCAGCGATTGGGTTGTTTTAACCCAACAGTTGGGTTAAATGTTTGCCCAACCTGCTGGGTAGTTTTACTTAACTCAACTATTGTTTAAAAATTACAGTATTGCATACACTCTAAAAAATGTTTGGTTAAAAACAACCCAAGTTGGGTTGAAAATGGACAAACCCAGCAATTGGGTTGTTTTAACCCAGTGGTTGGGTTAAATGTTTGCCCAACCTGCTGGGTAGTTTTATTTAACCCAACTACTGATTAAAAATGACTATATGGCTGGCTTAAAATGAATCAAAAATAGGTGAGAAATTAAAAATCAGACACATAATTACTAGAGGCAACAATCAAAAGGTGTACATTTATTAATAAGCAATTTAATAAATGTTTATTGTTTATTATTAATCATCTTATTAATAAATGCTCATTTATTAAACATATTAATAAATGTTAATTTCCAGCATATTTTGGGTTCATTTTAAGCAAGCAATACAGTAATTTTTATACAACAATTGAGTTAAATAAAACTGGAAAATGTTTTTAACCCAGCAGTTTTTTAGAGTGTACTTAAAATGAACCCAAAATATCTTGAAAATTAACATTTATTAAAATGTTTAATAAATGAACATTTTAATTTCATTTTAGATTCATTTTAAGTCAGCCATATAGTCATTTTCAAACAATAGTTAGGTTAAATAAAACTACCCAGCAGGTTGGGCAAACATTTAACCCAACAGTTGGGTTAAAACAACCCAATCACTGGGTTTGTCCATTTTCAACCCAACTTGGGTTGTTTTTAACCCAGCATTTTTTAGAGTGTACAAATAATAATTATCGTGCTAACAAATTAATTTTAGATTTTTTTTTTTTATTTTATTTTTTTTTTTTTGTAGTATTTAGAAACCTAATCAGTAATGTCAGGATTCTAATATCTTTCCTTTTTCTGTGCATCTTAATAGACCTATTTTTTTTCCTCACACCACAGCTGACCCTTGTTTTCTTTTCCACATGCAGTCATTACTGTAATTAGTGTGCAGACAATGTGTAACACTAGTGTGCCTCACTTCATTAACAGAATGACATGTGTTTGTCAGTCTCCATTATTCCAGCCAGCCTTCTTCAAGAGTGATGGGTCACTTCCTAACTAGTGTGTCCGATAACTAGGGGCTGTTCAGCCATAAGTGTAATGTTGTCTTCACTAACTGGCTCATTGATCTCGTGAGATGAGCCATTAAACATTAACGGGCTGGCGCTGGGTTGTTCTCACACAGTCAGCCGATTAATAGAGCCGTAATGAAGGAGGACAGGACCCTTAGAATGTTCTGATTGATGGCCAAAGACAGAGAGAGAAAGAGAGAGAGAGACAGCACCTGTTTAGATTTTGAAGGATACAGAGGGTCGCTGGCACCCTGCTGAGAGACACAGAGTGATCTATACTAGACTATGTGCTTGCGCTACGCCAGCCGCCGACAAGCTCGGCTCCCACAGAGACTGTGTAAATACACAGGCCGTGAAAACGATATTATAGGTAAACTGACTGCTCATTCATCCAATCAGCTAACCGCTACATATTCTCATAAACTATAACCGTGAAAACACTGGTTTCTCATAAATATAGATGTCTTACGAACCTAATAAATATATACATACAAATCTTTTTTTTTTTTCTTTTCTTTGTAAATACATATGTTTGGAGACTTTTTAAAAGGCATACTTTTGTAGGCATGTCTGAACATGTACACAACACCGTGTGTGTTCCCACTTTAGGGAAGTGCCTACACTTGTGTTCAATGTCATTTACTGACATGACTTTCTTTTGGCTGTTCCTCTTCTTTTGTTTTTCCCTTTGTTTTCTGTTGCTAATGATAAAATACTCCATTAACTTCTCTAACTTAAGCTAAATATTAAGCAAGCGTATAAGATGTAAATATATTACTGTGTATATGCCACATTCTGATAGCATGTTCATGCCCGCTTCTATGAATTACAATTTTGTATCTTCTCCTTATATTTTTTTGTTTATTATGTTAAATTGCTGTTGAAGTTTTAACTAATTATATTACAATATGCATCTTTTTAAATAATATATTTGTTTATTTTACAATAAATTCATATTAATGTTAATACAATGAATTAATAATTATTACACAGCAGTCAAGATGTCTGTAAAAAGTCTTATAAGAACACATTCTTATTCTTTAAGTTTTCTAGCCATTTTTTTTGACAAAAATAAAGAGTACAGAATTTCAAACCCGTGTTAAGTGTGTTCCATGCTGGTTGAACTACTAAAAATACATTCACTTTGCTTAAAAAATGACGTGCAAAAGGTTTTTTCAAGTCTCCATAGCTTAAAATAGCAGATTAAATCCATGTTGAGAATAACAGCTTTTAAGATGTTTGCAGAACATTAAATGGAATTAATAAAGTAATCCTACTATTATATCTTAAGTAAGATTAGTAACTATTCTAGAGTATGTTAATTGACATTAAATTAACTTGATATTTGTTACTTAATTTGCCTGGGAAAAGCTTTCTTTATTTTAATCCAATTATAAAATTAACTTCAGTTTTACCTTTAAATTTGCTTTGCAATAATAAGGCAATCTGTTTTTGGATTGTTTCTGAATAATACATGCAATATAATCAAATCAACTATTTATTCAAAACTAATAAAAAGATTTTCATGGTGTATTCAGCGTTTTAATGCAATTTTATTTAAAAAAATCAAGCATCTATTTCACATCTTGTGATATTCCCTCAGGGTTAGTTTCACCTCGACTTTCTCTTTCCTCAGCTTGCTCTTTTTAACAAACCCTGACAGCTCTCAAGTGCCTGTGTTTTTACCCTTTTATCAGAAACAAGCCTCCTGGTCCTCTGGTATTCCAAACACTACACTCAAACCAGATGTCCTTTTTTTTCGCCGGTGGCACAACTTTCAAGATGACAGCGTGCCCCAAGAGAGCAGGGCAAAATCCATGGCCTGCTGAATTTGTGACTAATGGGCGTTTTGATGTGACAGCAGCCGCCGCCTAGGGAAATTGAAGCGAGCAGCGTGTCGATACCTTTTGTGTCTCTCAGCGGTGGGTTATTGTTGACGGACCTTTGGGACAGGCCCTGGCCGTTTATGTTCGCAGACGGTATGTGGTCAGCAACAACTTTTCTCTCACTCCGTCTCTCTCCCTTTTTATTGTCACTATTGATCTGGCGCTGCCTCGCCACGGTGTGGCTAATTTGCTTGTTAACATAAATTTGTCAGCAGCGAGGGGAAAGGGTTTCCATCACAACTGCCTGCAATGAAGCTTCAGCGACCCCCTAGAGCTCCCCTCCCCCCTCCCCCCTTCACTTTCTGCCTTCTCTCCCCCATCTATCGCACTCTGTCTATCTGTGACTCCCTTCAGTCTTTGATTTCCTCTCCCTTTTCCTCTCGCAGTTTTTCTCCTTCTTCTTTTCTCTCTGCCCTCCAGTCCAATGCAGTGGGCCGATTTATTAAACAGCTGGTTGTTAAGCTGTCATTTAATCAATACAGTTTCCCGCACCTCTTGCTCCTCGGAATTAAATGCGAGTTAAACACAAACCAGGCATAATGACCTTTTTATGGGGCCCACTCAGCCAATGAAATTAGCACGAAGGATCAGATATTTATACCTATAAGCCTGTGTAAGTCATTAACTTCAGACAATATCATTTTAAACGACAACACATGTCTCGCTCCCCTCCGCACGCTCTATGTCATTCTCCGGTTTGTCACGGCGCAAGAGGAATTTTGAAGCCTCATAACGAACTGCAGACCTCGGGGAATAAATCAGCATATTGAGAAAAAGAAACGGGAAACTGAAGGAAGGGTAAAAAGAGCAAAGATCATTAATTCCTCCACCCAATCTCACCAGCTTGTCCAACTTCTAAAAGCTCCAGATGATGCAAAAAAGTTCGGAAAGTTCTGAGCCATCTGCTGAGATATTAGTGTTTTTGCATCGCTGATCTGTAAATATATTTGAGCTTTTCCATGTCACGCAGAAACACCAACAGCCAAGGAGCTGAAGTCGTCCTGGCAAGTGAAACTAAGGTAAAGTGTTTAATATTTTGTTTGCGCAATGTGACGTAAATCTTAATGCTTAAGATAAATGAGCTATCACAAGCAGTACAATATTTGGTGCAACAGCCATAATACCCAATCATACGACATAATGAGATTTTAGGGTTTTATTCATGTGTAGGCTCAGAGCGCAAATTCTATTTCCTCACAGAAATTCATGAATATTAATGAGACACTATAACGTGACTGGAGCATATCAGTTGCATTGTTAGACTTGGTTTTTAAAGCAACACTAATATTTGCCTTCAATACATGACTATACGTCACAGGAGTCTTTGCTGTCTTTGCGGTGGGAGACAGTGGTAAGCTTTTTTGACATGACATATTGTCTGTGTTTTCCTCAGCGCGGCTCACAGTGGGAGACACGACCATTAAGCTGCGGCGGTGGTGTAAAATTTCCCAGAATGCAATGGTCTGAGAAAGGGAGCGCTACCTCCCAGGTCTGGTGGTGACAGGCTGGGATGACATCACCAACAACTGCAAGGAGATACCATCGTAACATGAATAATATTTTTGTTGACGTTCGGAATAAATCAGATCAGAAGGCCTGTAACTCACAGCTAAGCTGAGATATCATCACAGTCTCAGACGATCTAGTCCTCCCACTGACCCTCTGCAATCCTGACACGACAACTGTCACCCATGGGTCAACACAGACAGACAGCAAAGATATACAGCAAAAACGCTACAATTCGTTTGAACATAAAATCAGTATTAATGAACATTCATTCGAATGGTCATGAGTTCATTTTTTGACACTGAAGACTGGAGTAATGGTGCTGAAAATTCAGCTTTGCCATCACAAAATTAATGACATTTTAAAATAAATTAAAATCATGTTAAATCATAATAAGGTCAATGGCGTGACGCAATTTTTTTTTGTGTGTCCATATGGTTTAATTCAATTTAAAAGGGTTAAAATTTCAAAATAAATTAGCAAATTACTTGCATACATTCTATTTTTTGACAACCAAGTCTGTTTTAATTCATTTTGAGGGAATATTTGGAGGATGATTGCAAAAATGTCAACGTGGTGTAACCATAAAAACTTTGTACCAAATAAATGATCTTGTTTAAAAAAAAGGTGAAATTCTCAATTAAAAAAAACAAAAAAAACTTGAAAATAGTTCCAAATAGTAGGTTAGTTTATATTACATCTTTAATCAGCATCATACGCTAGGGATATTTGACTATAACCCCCTATAACAGAAAGGCTTGAAATAGGACTGTAACCAGTTACACCATTTGACATTTCAATTTAAAATCAAATTTGACAGGCATTATCATAGACACCTATGTAAGCACATGGCCTTGGATGGAATATTTAAAAAAGTTAATACTCATGTTGCATGGTCTTCTTGCACAATTTGAACAAAATGGCCCCTTGAAAGGTGGTTACACCACCCTGACACTTCAGGAATTTGATTTGACTCACATGATTCCCCAAATTAATTATAATATCCATAACAATGGTGTTCCATTTACTTTTATTTTCTGAGAATTATTATTGAGAATTTCACCTTTTTTAAACAAGATGAATTATTTGGTACAGTTTTTACAGTTACACCACATAGACATTTTTGCAATCACCCCCAAAATATTCTCTCAAAATGAATTAAAATGAGACATTTGCGACTTTGTCCTCAAAAAAGAGAATGTATACAAGTATTTTGCAAATGTATTTAGAAATTTTAACCCTTTTAAATTGAACTAAACCATATAGACACAAAAAAATGGCACGTCACGAGTCCAAGTTTTGTACAGTAGGTTAAATATTAGTGACAATTTCTGAATTCACATTTATTATATACATGGAAACAATTTAAAATTGTATTTTCATAGTATAGCACTAATTGGCAAGAATAGATCTTAGCCTGACCATTTGCTCTACCCTGAGGGAAGTGGACATCCTGACCCCAAACTGACCCTAACCTTACCACAACCTCTGTGTTCTTTTGACCTTCGACCCTAAACTTAACCTTAACACTCACAGGAACCCTGACTTTCACCTTTAACCAGGCACTCTGCTTTCCACACAGATCTGTACTCCCCATGTATCTCTACTCTGTTTATCCCTCTTTTTCATGTTGTTCCACATCCTACACACACACACTTTTAAGCTGTTAAGATACGCAAATACGGATATAGAGAAGGAACTACAGGCTGACAGCTCTATCATTTAATCCAGATAATCTGTTTTATTTCAGTATCTTAGACATCAGAGTGTGACTCTTTAAAATCTCAAAGTACCTTTCATTTTACGCGGCTTGTACAATTAGTCATGATGTGTTTGTTGGTAATTCTTGTCACGCACGATGCACTGTGTGCTACATAACCAATTAACGTTCCATGTTTTACCATCTAAAAACATGAG
Organism: Chanodichthys erythropterus; assembly: GCF_024489055.1. Lineage (NCBI taxonomy): Eukaryota > Metazoa > Chordata > Actinopteri > Cypriniformes > Xenocyprididae > Chanodichthys > Chanodichthys erythropterus. The sequence continues at coordinate 11,425,315 of NC_090221.1, read as the reverse complement.
TGCAATGTGTCCTAGTACTACACTTAGTTTTACTCAGGTTGTAATTACTTTTGTCCAGTAGCTTGCACAACACTGAATGGGTTGCGTTATGTTACATTGCAGTATTTGTATTACAATGAAATGAAGTGTAAGTAGCACACATAAAGAACATTACACTTAATATGTATTTATTTTATGTACCAGATTATAAATGAAAAGTGATTGTTTTTGTCAGTGTTGGGGACATGCATGTTACTTTAATTGTATTTATTTACTTGCTTACTTAAACTATAATACCTGAGTTGCTTTATCAAATATATAACACGCATTACTTTTCTGTTTATTCAATGTATTATCAACATTATAAGTGATGTCAGTGCTAATTAAAGTGATTAAAACTAATATTAATGTAGCACTGGTAACTTTTATTTGGAGCCATTCAAAAATATTAGGGCTGCATTTAACGATTATTTTGATAATCAATAGTTGGCCGATTATTTCTTCGATTAATCAGATCAAAATAGAAATTTTATTTTTTATTTTATTTTATTGACAAAACACACTATTCCACATCCTGCCCAATGCTGTCCTTCAAACGAACTGAATGCTGTGAAAACATATGTAGTGAATATTTCTATATCATTTCTATGTGCAAAAGAGCTATAAAGCAAAAGGACAGTTTAAATCCCTACATTAAAAATTAAGATAATAGTACAAATAATAAAGAAAAAACTCAAACTCAGTGTTAACAGATAAGAGGAATGTTCTGCAGGAACACACAAATTTACTCTAATAACCTGTCACTGTCATTTCTTTATCCTATAAATGTAAGAAAAGTTTTACATTTATATTCGGTTACACGCTGTTATCCCTTTAAAGTTAATGCTCTCATAAAATACTTGAATTACATGTTGACTTTTAAACCTAAATTTAACATGCAACAGATATTTCAGCAAAATTAAAAATTTATTGTCTCCCTCTCGAATGTCCCGTCTGTTTGACGCGCATGCGCCTGCCGGAGCTCATTCAGTAAAGTTTGAGCTCAGTTTAATGCTGTAAGGATGAGCCTTCATGCAAAATGGAAATACTCAAGTGAATTTGTAACACTCACAGATAAGGAAATGTATTTTATATTATTTTAAAACCAGAAAACCTATTAGATTTTAATAGATTTTACAGTCTAAAAAATGACTGTGCATTTAAAAGATCATTTTTAAAAAAATAAAATAAAATCATGCATGCATGTACGTGTATTACTTATTACATTCGCTAATATTTAAACTAACATGAACACTATAATTGAACTTACAGCACCAAATGCAGATTAAACAGCAGATTCAACTAGGATTAAATGCGTCGGCATCAACTTTAACGGCGCATACTTTGTCAAGAGTTCTTTTGCACTTTTGTCAAATCATTGAAAGATTAACCAGATTAACAAGATCTATTGTGAATGTAACTATAGTCAGTCATTGCTTTGACTGTCATTGATAACATCGCAAGAATGGTGAACCTTTGATATGCCAGCGTTGGTCAGCGGTGTACAAAAAATAAGTTTACTCTCCTCACACACATACGCTTTGCTCTTTCCTCAGGATTTCTCATGGCTCCCAGGCGGAGCGGGCTCTCATCCCGGTCCCTGTGTAAGTCTCCCTGCGGCGGAGGGCTTAATCTGCTCTGCCACTTTAACCCCCCGCCTCCAGCCGTAGAACAGGCCCTCTCCAACGGGTGGTCATCCAGTCAGCCCCCAACACCTCCTTAAAAAAGAACTCATGGGGGAGAAAAAGTTGGAAAACTAAACACTGTCGCATTAGATGGACATCCTGCAAAATCCTTTTCTCCAATCCAGATGCTCATATCTCTTTTGACAGCCATTGGGCGGCAAAGTTCGTGCTTTAAAGCAAGTGGCTTTTGGACTCTGTTTTCAACTTTCAGTGTAATGAAAGGCAAACATTGCAAAATTCCCGCGTTATTAAATAAAACATGTCGGTGGCCTAGGGCCAAGCATTGTCACGCTATGAACAAATGTCTTATGATAATATGTTCCATGACTATTGGCCCTGATCTAGAATGAGCATGTTTGATGTATAGACTCATTATTAGCTGCAAGATATATGCTTACTTAGATGAGAGGAAAATTTATTTCAACTCAATCCAGCCTTACTCCTCCGTGTTGTGTAAATGAATGATAGCGTTTGAAAAGAGTGTGACGATGGAAGTGGAAATATATATATATACAAATAGCATGCATATAGTCCGTAGATCATCTCAAGGTGAACTAAAATAATTGATTTAATTCTTGTGATATTTTTCATAGATATACTTCATGGAAGAGTAAAATTGTCGCTATGTAAGTGGAAATAAAATCGAGCAAGCTCACATTTAAATTAACACCAAACATTGAACTATGAATGTTGAACACAGTCCTGCCTTTACTTAAAGATTAAGTACAGAAATTGAAATCTGAATAGCGCTAAGAGAAATGGAATTAGACTATAATTTATCTATGCTGAGTAAATAATTCATGAATGGATTTTCACACCATTTTCTGAACTGACTGAAATTGAATTGACCTTCAATCTGATACACAAGTCATTCATTTTGTTTGCAATCCAACAATTTTAGCGTTAACATTTAATGTCACTAACATGATCCCATATAATAATAAATCATAAGATCATAAAATGGCATATGACGATGTTAATAAAAAAAAAAAAAAAAAAAAAAATATATATATATATATATATATATATATATATATATATATATATATATAATCAATGTAGTATAATAATAATAATAATAATAATTTACCTTCTTTCAAAAATATATGAAAGATATAAAGTAGTATTCTTTATAATAATAATTATAATAATAATAATAATAATAATTATATACGATGTTAATAAAAAAAAATATATATATATATATATATATATATATATATATATATAATCAATGTAGTATAATAATAATAATAATAATTTACCTTCTTTCAAAAATATATGAAAGATATAAAGTAGTATTCTTTATAATAATAATTATAATAATAATAATAATAATTATTATTATTATTATAATTATTATTATAAAGAATACTACTTTATATCTTTCATATATTTTTGAAAGAAGGTAAATTATTATTATTATTATTATTATACTACATTGATTATATATATATATATATATATTTTTTTTTTTTATTATTTTTTTTTTTTATTAACATCGTATATAATTATTATTATTATTATTGAAGACTAATTATATTAACTTTGACCAAAAGCAATGCATCTAGTGGAAGAAAATAAAAGTCACATCCTTCAATATTTCCATGTATGTGTAGAATAACTATAAATATCTATGAATTTAGGCAAAAAAAGAAGGAATGGAGGCAGAAAAAAAAAAACAAATTCCAACGGCAGCTCAAAAAAAGGCACGGCCTTCCTCGCTCTCTCTATCCCCCAACACCTTTCTGAAGGATTTATGTAGAATATGAGGGGATTGGAGCTACACCTGGCTTGACAGACACAGCGCTACTTTATTAAAGCTAGTACTGCACAGACTGGTGCTGTATTAAAATTGAAATAGAAGCAGGGGAGAGTTATTTGAGTCCAGAGACTGAGACCAAATCCCGGCTGGTCAAAGCACCAAGAGTTTCCCCTCATCCCGCATCTAGGTTTACCTGAGCGAATAGGAACACAAACACACACACACATACAAGTACAAGCAAACGAGAGTTCCTATTGATATTTAGATAATATCATCACATTGGGCTGGATTTTTTTTTTAGATATTGATTTTAAATTGCACATTAGATTCATTCTTCAGGCTGGTAGCGCTGTGTTTTTTTCTTACAAGACCTGGTCCCTATCGGCTCAGAGCAGGCCCTTCTGAGGGAATGTGTATGGATTTTTCTCTTCAGGAGGCTTGTTTTCTGTGATGAGGGAGTCATGCCAATAAGTGCTCCATTACATACGTAATCAGGGAGTGGCAAGAGAATTAGTCACTGCTGACCTCTCAGCCTCTCTCACACACCTGACAGGAATATAAATGATAACAAACACTCATTCTGACATATGCATACATTTTAGACAGTGTATACGTTTTTACACTAAGTCACTATTCGAAAAAATGACTTCATACATCATCTTGTAAATGACAAGTAGAAAGGAGAGAATGTAGGAACGGTTACGCGGCGGACAGTCTGACAGTCATTGAACGTATTACATTCAGAAAAATGTTCTTGATTTGTTTTGTGTGACACCATTATGTTTATATAAAATTACATGGTCATATATTGAGAGAAAAGGTGATCCAAAGAGCATCTTGTGCTTTAAAGTAAGCAAGAACATCTGACCTTTTGACCTTTATGAGTTTACAAGAAGAATGTCACAAATTTGTGCCCCAGAAATAGTGCAGATTCTTCAATAAATATTAACATATTAACCATTTTATGTCACAACATTTTAAATTTGTCAAAATCCTAAAACTGAATTTCCAGTTTTGAATTCGATTTTGCTTCCTAGGTTTTCAATGTGAACTGCATGAGATTTCGTGTGAGACTGTTGAAATACATGGTAAAAATAATTTTTCAAAGTTGTAAATAAAACGATGATTTTGCAGTACGTTTTACAAGAAAATACTATTTCAGTTTGTCCTACTTCAAAATTTCATGCTTAATTTGATGTGTTCATTTGGCATTTTTTTGTAAAAATGAACTAGCAATCTCTAAGTGAATTTTTTTTTTCGGTCTATTTGAAAACTTTTAGTGATGTGTGTCATGCAAATCTCAATAAATATATATATTTTTTAAACAGGGTTACATAGAACGGGTATTTGTAAACAATTCACACTTTGAAAACCTAACACATTCAATCTCAGTCATATCTAATCGATTTGAAATGGTTTTTAAAGTGGCTTATTGTGTTCCGCGTGATCGCTTTCCCTGTGTGGAGGAAATAACAATATGGTTCTGATTACATCTTTCTCCATTAGTTTTACACAGAGGGTGATTATTCTGCAGAGTAAGATGGATTCATATGTCCACCCGTCTCAGTGCTTCAGATGAAAAGCCTATGCGTGTACGGGAGGACTCCCTTGAGGAGTGTGTGGTTTTGGAGAGGGGCAGGTGGTGTGTGTGTGTGTGTGTGTGTGTGTGTGTGTGTGTGTGTGTGCGTGCGCGTTCATTCCCCATAGGTTCCATGGAAGTCCTACTGCGAAAGAGAGCGAAAAGGGGAGGGGGTGCAGGATTGGCACAATTTCATGAGCTTATGAAAAATGACTTGGCAGAAAGTAGTGTTCTTTGTCCAAGGCTGGGTTTAGATGGGTGGGGGCTGGAAGGAGGGATGAGAAGAAATATAGACGGAAGAGAGGAAGATCTCTCCTACCCCCCACCCATCCCCCCCCCCAACCCCCATCTTCATTCTCTCCTTCTCTCTCTCTATGCATCAATTGCTTGTTTCTATATGTGCTTTCCTTAGTGATTATGCTTCTTCATTGTCCACTGTCTATTCAATGCTTTCCAACAGTCTCTGCTCCCTCTCCATCTCTCTCACTCTTTATTTTACTCACATTACTCGCTATTATGCATTATTTTTAATAACTGTACCTTGTGATGTACTGTTTTAAAAAGTTTTTAAAAAGTTAGAACTGCAAAATATAATATATGATGTCTGTTTAAACCTTGAAACATACAAACTGTAGCACAATTCTCCTCATTTTTTTAAAATGTATACTACCAATGTTTTTTAAAGAAATCTCTTATGCTCACCATGGCTCATTTTATTTGAGAAAATTGTGAAATATTATTACTATTTAAAATTAAAAAAAATTCTATTTAAATGTATGTTAAATGTTATTTATTCCTGTGATGGAAAAGTTACATTTTCAGCATCATTACTCCAGTCTTCAGTGTCACATGATCCTTCAAGAAACATTTCCTATTTTTATAATTGTTGAAAACAGTTGTGCTACTTAAAAGATTAGTCCACTTTCAAATAAAATTTTCCTGATAATTTACTCACCCCCATGTCATCCAAGTTGTTCATGTCCTTCTTTCTTCAGTCGAAAAGATATAAAGCTTTTTGATGAAAACATTCCAGGATTATTCTCCTTATAGTGGACTTCAATGGACTCCACTGTTGAAGGTCAAAATGACAGTTTCAGTGCAGCTTCAAAGGGCTTTAAATGATACCAGACGAGGAATAAGGGTCTTATCTATAGCAAAACGATTGGTTATTTTCTAAAAAAAAAAAAAAAAATACAAATGTATATGCTTTATAAACACAAATGATCCGTGAATGCAAGTGGTTCCGCCATTCCGCCTTCCATATTCTTCAAAAAGCTTACGCTGTATGTCCTAAACCTTTCCTATTCTACTTAAGGAAAAAATGGATCCATAAATTGAATAGGGAAGGCGAAGGACATACAGCGTAAGCTTTTTGAAGAATGGTTGAAAGGCGGAACCACTAGCAATGTGATCATTTGTGTTTATAAAGCATATACAGTTGTATTTTCTTTTTAGAAAATGACCAATCTTTTTGTTAGATTAGACCCTTATTCCTCGTCTGGTATCGTTTAAAGCCCTTTGAAGCTGCACTGAAACTAATTTTGACCTTCAACAGTGGAGTCCATTGAAGTCCACTATAAGGAGAATAATCCTGGAATGTTCTCATCAAAAACTTAATTTCTTTTAAAAGAAATTATATATATATATATATTATTCATTCTTACATTTTATTAGTGTTGATACTTTAATACAAATGTGATTTGATTTGAATGACCATACAGTTTCTTTGCTTTATTATATATTGTACTGGGAAAAAAAGTTAATCAAAACAAAATCTTTGTCTGGTTCCACTAAGCAAGTGTTTCTCAAACTGGCTGATGGCTGATATAGAAAAACAAAACAAAAAAACAAACACAAAAAATAGACTTAAGAAAAAAAAAAGCCCTGACACTACATTAATCAGCTCATAACAATGAATTAACTGATTGTGTTAATATTTGATTGTGATTTAGTCATTTTGTAACTGTAATTAGTTAGTAGTGACAGTCTGTTTTACTCCAGATTTGTGCTGTTAGGTTTTCTGCAATTTTTGTTTTAATAACAAAAGCAATTTACTGCCTAAAGACATGTGACTAGACTCGACTAGATTGGGATGCAAATAACTGTTCTGTGTCGCCAGTGCTATTTACACCCAGAGCAAAGAGTCATTTTTTGTATTCACAGGAAACCTATCAAATAGATTTTCCCCAGCTGCATATAACATATAGATATAATCTCTCATGTCATCACAAATTACTTACACCCATAAAAGTTGATTTAGTATCAATAATAACTTCCTCTACTTTTACATCAGTGAAAAAGAACCAGTACTGAAAAGAATTACAGTGTCACCCATCCTTGGCTAAAGGCCTCAAAGTGATTTAATTAATGTTGTGTGCCCACCGCAATGACACCAAATAAGATCTGAAGAAATTCCTTTGTCATGGTACGAAACGAGGGATTATTGATGGTGTTGTTTGTGCGGACGCATTTCTTTAATTAAAACAGATCGCTGTCCAAGAGTAATGAGAGAGACAAATTACTTTGGCATGGTGTTGGCAGCACAGGGTAACTGACATGAATTGAGTCGTGGAAAGTATTTTCAAAGTGTGTTTGGGGCTTAGAGTATAACAAGGAAAGCCAGGCTGCGAACCAATGAAAGTTTAGAGTTCTTGTGTGAGACAAAAAACACTGAGAAACCCCCCCCCCCCCCCCAAACAGCTTCACTACATGTGTTTATCTGTATCTGAATCTGTCAACGCATCTGTATGAGTATTTTTAAGCATGTCTGTGTTCGAGTCCTGTGAGGGGAGGGGGGGTTGCAGGCAGATCAAGGCTTTTGCCTTGTAGTTCTTTCCCATTACTCATCTAACAGCCTTGCTTGGCTGCCATTTGGCTCGGACTCACTGTGTGTGTGTATATATACCTGGTAAACCCTGTGTTATGGGGACCAAATTTGTACCCACAAGGATAGCAATACCAGTAAATTTGGACATTGTGGACTTTTTATTTATTTATTTATTTGTCTCCATGAGGAAAACAGCTAATAAATCATACTAACTGATGTTTTTTGATAATTAAAAAAGTTTTCTATGTTTAGAAATAGGGATAGAGGACAAATGATACAGATTATACTTTGTGCCTATGTCCTCATAATGATAGAAATACCTGTCTCTCTCTGTGTGTGTGTGTGTGTGTGTGTGTGTGAGTGAGTGAGTGAGAGAGAGAGAGAAAGAGAGAGAGAGTGCACATGAGTGAATATGCCTGAGTAAGCATCTGAAAACTTCGTGCCCTATATACCTGTGTTTGTAGATCTACTTTTTCCCAGGCTGAAACTTTACAATAACTTATTCCATATGTGGTAAATAAAAACAAATAATTCAAGTCCAGAATTTGTTGCCAGTGCCTCCCTTTTTAGACTGCAGCTTGTGGCGGCTCACTCAAACCAGATGTATTTAAGTTAAAGCAAATGGTTGGCACAATACTGGCAACTCACCTGATCGCAGAACAGTGACCAGACATTAACAGATTTTTCCCATCTGTGTGGCTAATAATTTTTATGTATGCCAGACAATTCAAAACAACCACATTCTTTATGATAAATTGCCTGACAGTCTTTTAAATTAGATTGTAAATGATATATCTGTTTGCATTAAAGCTATATGACTACGTGTTCATTTGATGATCATTTATTTTCATTTTTAACTCCTAATTCTTCCTCGACTTACATTCATAGTAATAGATAGGAGCTAAAGGATAACATTGAAGTAATATTGCATGAAATCCCAATAGGACTACTTTTAAATGTTTTATTTTCTTATGCACTGTAAACCAAGAACTGTTCACTGAAAATAACTAAAGTTGACTGCATATTGTTAGTAACAGAAATTGAAGTTTTCTCTTCAAGATGTACTTTTAAGTTCTTTTATAACTTATGAGACATTACATTATATTTTATAGCTTTCAGTATGTAAGCCTTAACATGTAAATTTAGTTCCTTTGAATTGGAGATCACAGTTGGAGATCAAGTACTTACTGTACATATTGAGCTGTGCATAGCTTTCCCAGATCTCTCTCATAGTTCAGATCAGAGATACTTTTGGTTGTTTCTGCTTGAAGAATCATGTCACCATGAGAAACAGACAGAGTGCTTCCTGTAAAAAATGCCAAATGATCTCACAGAGAAAACAGATTGGCTATATGTTTGTAATTTAGTAGTACTGAAACATGCAATATGTTATAATAAATATAATAAAAACAGTTGAAACAGATGTTATTAATTCATGGCATCCAGTTATCATCTCTAAATTAATAATAATAATAATAATAAAAAGAGCTATTTTTCATTTTAAAATCCTCATTTGGCAGTCGTGATGTTAAATAAAAAGGCAAGAAAAAGATCAAACAACATGGCTGATATTATTTCAGAGGTGTAAAGAACACCTGAAAAGCATACTTTAGTAAAAGCAGAGATATCTTACAGCAAAAATGACTCAATTAAAAAGTTACAAGTCACCAATACCAATATGACTTGAGTAACTGATTTAAGTCGTATGTAGGCTCAAAGATGCACTAGTCCTCAACACCTAAGAGACATGTCCGTGTAAAACAAGAAACATTTGATTTGTGAGAAGAGCAATCACATTTATTTTCTAAAATTGAAATAAAACTGATCACCTCAACATTTAACACAACAGCCTCTTAAAAATATACAGACACTCGAGTCTCAGTTAAAGGGATAGTTCACCCAAAAATAAAATTTCTGTCAGCATTTACTCACCTAATCAAACCTGTATACATTTCTATATTCTGCTTTATACAAAGGAAGATATTTGGACGAATGTTTGTGTAGGAAAAAAATACTATGGCAGTCAATGGGGGGCGAGATCTGCTTAGTTACAAACATTCGTCCAAATATCTTCCTTTGTGTACAGCAGAACAAAGAAATGTAGTTGGAGCAACTTAATTTTTTTCAGTAATCCTCTAAAAAAAAAATTTATGGTACAAATTATTAAATTGTTGAGCCAACACATTATTTTTTAGAGTATACAGCCATGTCCTCATTTCATATGAAACACCTGTGATTCAGGAACTACCTGTTAATGCTTAAAGTGTTTGGGTGAGTAAGAGCAAAACACCCAAGATATAGTACTTTCAATGCCCTGTAGATGGTGATATTGCTTATTTTGTAGCAGAAATACATTTTTGCAGAAAAAGTTAGGTGCTATACAAAATATAATGTGTAATTGCATCACTCATTACAAATGTGTTAGAGTAAAGAGTACATATATTCAAAAATGTAGCCAAATAGAGAGTAAACGTTGCTGTTATCTTTGATACTCAGTCAAACTAAACAGTAGCCAAAAAGACTAATTACATGTACTTTAAATACTTTACACCACTATTGATTTGTCACTGGAAATGATAGGTCATGTTAAACGCTTTGCATTGTGGGATACAGTTTTGCTCAGTGTGCTCTCTTGTATGCTTTTATTCCATGCATGCATAAAATTTGCACACTAATGTGCACAGCGTACAGTACAGAAAATGGTATGAGTAGTATAGTGTGCACCATAGCCAATGTTTGTTTTGGATCTGTTTGATTTTTCCGCACTTATACAATGTCTTCATCAGTAACGTTTCAGGGTTTTTCATTGCTTAATTCTATGTTCAATAACTTGACAAAGTAAAGTTACTCTTTAAAACTTCCATTATCCACCCAGATTATGCCGGATTAAGTTGCGTCCATGCTTTCTTGTTCCACAGCCTGTCCTCTGTTGTCTTCTATCCAACATCAACCTCTGGCCACCTGTTTTTATGGGTTTGATGTGTCCATGGTAACAATCCGCACATCTCTGCCAGTGCAATCGTAAATTATGAACACAGAGTTTGCCATGCACAGCTGCAGCGCTGTCTGACGTTAACGATATCAGAATCCAAACAATGTTCTCTGAGAGTTATCAGTTATTCCATGGGAGTCGCTTTTGGCAGCTCTTTCCAACCTGTGTACTTCACCTACTCAGAAAGCCAGTTAAAATATATCTAGTTACAGTTTTCAGAACAGTATGAGAAGGCACTGTGTGCATTGTTCGGATGAAATGAGTTCAGCTATGATTGTACCTTCATGTCGATGCAGAAACATCCTGCGGTCGCATCCCTCGCGGCGCCAGCCGCTCTAGTTCAGAATTCCGCACTTCGTAAAAAATGCATCCAAGGCTCATTGTGTTCTTCTGGTAATCAATACCTACAGCGCAGCTGTGGAGTCATAAAGAAGGGACAGGACGATACTTTTGGCAGGCATTGTGTAACTACAGTTCCCAGGATCCAATGCTCTGTGATACACATCACTGTTGCAGAAGGACTGTGCTTAAGTCTTGTAACAAGACTTACATTGGTTTTTCCACAACAATCAGTAGAAGTTTATTTAATTTAAATGGGACCTATTATGTAAAATTATGTTTTACATGGTGTTTGAACATAAATGTGTGTCGGCAGTGTGTGAACACAACCACCCTAATGATAAAAATCCACCCACTCCTTTTTTTAATCCCCATAAAACCTCAACAGTCTCCTAGAACAAGCCGTTTTCATTTTTTGTACAATGTGATGTCACATTGCACAAGCCCCGCCCATGACTGCTGATGGACAGCATATTTTCCGCCCTGAGCAATTTGTACACTGTTTGCCATTGTCTCGACGCCCGAGCAGCTGTAGTGAACATAATAGTGATCATTTACTCCCAACATTTGAGCCGCTGAAGACACAGTGGATTAGTTTTGTTTTTGAAGGGAATGCACCACAGATCTAATATACTCATGCGATTTCTGTCCCTGCTGTGTACTGTGTTTGTGAACTTTGTATGTATTTGACAGTTTAAACACAATAAGATATGAAAGAGATGTTAGTTACTAATACTCACAAGATGTGCCATCTGACAGCTAGCTTTCTATGTGTGCTTCAGATGTGTGCGCTCACAAAATGATGAATTAGAAGTTTAAACTGATATAGCTTTAAAACACATGCAGATAATAAACTTTCATGATGAAGAAGAAATGCAATGTCCGTGAGCGTGATCACGATATAGATTATAAAAACCAAGCAGATGTCTTGTTTGTATTTGACAGAGTATCAGATACATGCAGGAGCTGTTGAAGGACACACTTCCTGGAAAAGGGGTGGGGAGCAGCAGCTCATTTGCATTTAAAGACACATGCACAAAAACAGCATGTATTTACAATTTACAACATGGTATAATAAATGATCTGTGAAGTATTTTGAGCTGAAACTTTACAGACACATTCTGGGGACACCTGAGACTTAAAATACATGTTGAAAAAAGGGGCATAATAGGTCCCCTTTAAGGGTGTTTCTTCAACTATGGGCACTTTTGGCAAGTGAACTTTGTGAATGCTTTCCTAATTGATTCATCAGAGTACATAAAGGCATTTGTTTTGTATTAAACGTTTTATGAAATGTTTAAATAGTCAAATGAAACATTATCTAATTAAATATGCACTAATTTACATGAATGTCCAGAACATAAATCTGAACATTGGATACAGGTTCAAAATTCTTGTTTCATTCTGTTGACATATTAAAGTCTTTTAGGTAACGCTTTTGATTACAGCCCGGAAAGCATTAGAATCTAAATCTAAAAACATTAAACAAACACTTCATACATCACAGAAAAATTTCCATTAAAGGTGATATTGAACGTTTTTTTACAAGATGTAATATAAGTCTAAGGTGCCCCCTGAATGTGTCTGTGAAGTTTCAGCTCAAAATACCCCATAGATTTTTTTCTAATAAATTTTTTTAACTGCCTATTTTGGGGCATAATTAAATATGAGCCGATTTATGCTGTGTGGTCCCTTTAAATTCTCGTGCTCCTCGCCCACGGAGCTTGCTTGATCATGTCAGTTATTATCGCTCCATCTGCCATTTTTCGCTATTGTCCTCACTTGCTTACCTAGTCTGATGATTCAGCTGTGCTCATCCAGACGTTTTGCCCTTGTCTAATGCCTTGAACATGGGCTGGCATATGTAAATACTGGGGCCGTACACCCCAACTGTTATGTTATGTTGAGATTCGCCTGTTCTTCTGAGGTCTTTTAAACAAATGAGATTTATATAAGAAGGAGGAAGCAATGGAGTTTGAAACCCACTGTATGTTATTTCCATGTACTGAACTCTTGTTATTCAACTATGCCAAGGTAAATTAAATTTTACATTCGACAGCACCTTTAACATTTTCATCATATCTCAAAAGATGTATTGTTTTTAATAGTGGTGTAAAAGAAACTGATAGAATTACATTTTGAACATTTTAGAAATAAAAAAAAAAAAAAATTATAATATCATAGCGACCATTTTATCAATCCTAAATACACACAAATAATGTTTTTTTAAACACATCATTTGACAAAATTCCAGCTTGTTTTGTGTCATTTTGTGATTTAAATTTCTTAATTTAAGAAAATAAATATTGAAACAGTATATGATTAAATCATTTTCTGTTTAGTTTATAATAGTGTTACATTTTCTGAGTCTCTCTATAAATAAAATAAAATGTGAAAAGTAGCTAAAATAATGGCAACAAGAAAAATATTTTGAGAATCTTTTATACATCAACCCCTGGGAAAGTGCCCAAAGTTGACTTAGACACCCTTAATTTCAACTCTCAAATTGGCAAGGCTTTATTTATTTTCTGAATATTAAACAAATGAAATTCACAACTTTAACTTCTGACCCTTCACCCTCTTCTGTCATGTTTAGTTTTTGAACTGGTAATTATCACATTTACAGAGCAAAAACTATCCTTGTTATCCGATATTGGTGAGATGCTCGTCTTTGGACATCATCCAAAAACCACTTCTATCAGCGTCTGAAGATCTCAGAACAGTCCCTGGTTCAAAAATGAGTCTGTGTTCTTCAAAAGAGCCTCCTTCTTTTGAAGTGAACTTCTGGGATTGTTTCCTCACTAGCCTCTGTCTGAACTGCAGGAGCCTAATTGATTAAGTGCGGACGAGGGCTAGGTATTGTAAATGAGGTGACAGTCAAAGACTTAAAGACGCATTCAGGAGTTACAGTAGCTTGCCGAAACGTTGTTAGTGGAAGTCTCACACAGGGCAAATAGGGAGGTTTTTGTAAGCCCAGATGTCTCCATGATCTCTGGAAACATGGTTTGAAAAGAAATAGTGTGCATAAAGAGGCTATTATTCACAAACACAAATCAGGCCCTCATCAGGGGAGCCGAACTGGCAGTAAATCTGCATGATTCTCACTCCTCATTAGACCTCACTATCCATGCCATCTCATTGGCCTCTGCATGTCATTCTCGTCAGAAGTGCCTCCTCTTCTGGTCGTGGCGCTAGCCCGCGTGCTAATGCCCTTAAGCAGCTGAGACAGATAAATCAGTCTCATCCTGCCACCGAGCTGGGGGCTGTGACATTTGACAGTCTTTTATAGCACAGAACGAAACATGTCTGTGTGCTGCAATTCAATTGTGCTGTATCGATTTCTGCCCCGTCCGTCATTATACCCCCGGCCTGATTGACAGCTGAAAATTGGTTACGTTAAGTATTTCATATGTTATAGCGGCTGACATTTGCTTGCCTGCACCTTGTGTCAATATTGTTGGAGAGCTCGGCAGCTTTATGAGAGAGCATTATACACTGAGTGTGGCTTTTGTGTGATGTCCCAGTGTTTTTCATGACATAATTTAAGATATATTAAAAAAAAACGCCGCTGGCATCTTTCCACCTCTCAAAGGTGTTTAATGCCAATATTATTGTCTTCCTACAGAAGAGCATGTATGCTCATAATCGAGATGCCCTCCTCCTTTCCCACCGTCACTATCAGCAAGCTTATGTTTAGGCATTAGATGGACGATGACTGTAAAATTGAGCCTCGGTGATTGATTCGTGTCGCGGCTCTGCGCAGGATGTGAGCACCTCCCCAACCGCCATACTACTGGATTGGCACAACCCCATTATCCCTTCTCCACAAGGAACTGTTGATACAGTCTGTCACACATTAATGTTCACAGTTTGTTGTATTCATACATAGTATACTTGAGAAGATGATCCCCATACATACATACTGTACATTTCTAGACATCAAAATTACACAAATACATTTTGTGCATTTAGTATTACATTTAGTAACTTATTAAGTTAGTACTTTAAGTAAATTATTAAGTATTTGCATTTAGTAACTACACTATTTGACAACACTCGATAATGCATTCATGATTTACAAACAGTTTAATTGTAGAAGTAATGCAAAAATAATAGAATTATATTTATTTGGAAAGCATAGCCTAAAGTAATAATTTTAGATAATGATTTAAGAGTGCAAATGTTCTATAAATCAAGCTATGTTTCTGCTGGGGATATCTGACCAGAGAAGAGTGCTCTGGTCCTGATGATGGCTTCCTGGCCTCTTTTGGGCAGCTGTGTGACAGATGGGCCACTGTGTTTGTCAGAAGTAAATTGTAAATGTTTAGCTCTGTGCTCCTGTGCAGGTGTCTGTCCCTCAACATACAGCCAGACAGCATTCACTGTTTCGCCCTCATCCTGCTACATGTCAACATCTGTGGCACACACCGGACTGGCCTGCCTCAAAAATCAATGAGTATTCCGTAAATATTATCCCTGAACTGGATAGTCAACAGTCACCTATTTGATGCTTGTAATGTTTTTCATAGATGCAGCATGCAATATTAACCTTTATAAAACCAATTATTATATCAAATTATTATAAATGTTGGTAGCAATTTATTTTAAGGTTATGACATGTACTTGCTATAGTAATAACAGTAAATTGCATAACTACAAGTAACTAACCCTAACCGTAACTCTAAGTACATGTAGTTAATTAATATTACTCAGTACTTGAGTAATTACAATGCAAGTATATCACCTTAAAATAAAGTGTAACCTAGATTTTTATAGACTATTATTTTTCTCCACAGGTATTTTGTGATATGTATCTATTTTTTTTAAATACATTTTATATTTATTTATGTCTGTACACAGATTTTTTGTATTCTTTCTTTAACATTGGAAATTTACCATACTAAAAATGTTTTTAATAAAAATAAAAAACATTTTTTTCAAATTGTTTATATATATATATATATGACAAATCTGATCCGACCAAACTTGCTTGATGTGAGAACCACTGACTGAATGAGCTGTCAATTTTCCTTTATGTTTTATTTTCAGACATCATGAAAATAACATGAGAGTAACGCTCAGTATTTTAACGTGACGTTTTATAACAAGAATATATATGGCAAGAGCTCTTTTCAGTCGCTGCATTGTTTTCCTCATGATTATTTTATTTTTTCCCTTTGCATTCCACTGTAATAGTATAAAGGCCGGAACACACCAAGCCGACGGCGACGAACTAGTGGCGACGAAAGCAGACTGCGGGGTCGGCTGGCGTCGGCTGGCGTCGGCAGCGTCTGGGTCCAAAGTTGCCCTGACACACCAAGCCGACGTTCGACAGCCGACGGCCAAATAGCACGTCCGTTCTGCGCCTGCGTGAGATGAAATGCCTTTCCATGCCAGCAGGTGGCAGTAGTTTGTGTTCGTTGCTATGGTTCGTTGCTAGGGAGACCGGAAGAGCTACAGGGATACAAAACATAAACAAAGGTGCATGAAAAACCAGTTCTCGCTCATCACATACGGATTCGTGTTATTTCAAAAATGTCCGACACGTTGCAAATGGCACTGGCTTTGTCAGCCCTTGGTCTTTTGCTTGTGGAAGAGGAAAAGAAGAAGCGGATGAGAAAAATACGGAGAAAAGCGCACTAAATGGGTGAAACCATGGATACTCCAGAGACAGGCCCAAGGTGCTTTCCCGAACCTGTGTCGAGAGCTCGAGTTACAGGAAACTTGTGGTTTTAAAAATTTCGCTCGGCTTTTTCCCACTCAATTTCACATGTTAAAAGAACTTATTAGTCCAATCATACAGAGAACAAACACGAACTACCGGGATTGTATCTCCGTGGGGGAACGTCTGATGATTACACTACGGTTCTTGGCAACAGGTAAGGTTATTCGTTGTTTGAACATTTCATTAAAACACCTTTTCAGTTGTGTTTATTTTGGTGTATTATGAAGCATTATAAAAGTGAAAAGAATTTTATTATTTTGTATCCAGTTGTAGCCTACTTTAAAAAGACACAATGTATAAAACATTATTATGGTTGTTTGTAGCACAATGTCTTTAATAACTGATAAAAAAGTTATTTGATTTAATGTAGTGTAGTACAAATGCATTAAAAGTGTTAGATTTGACTCTGTAAAAGGTGTGGAAAATTAATAGTGGAGTTATGTGTTTGTAATCTTTGCAGGAGAAAGCTTCAAGAGCCTTTCTTACCAATTCCGGGTGGGAATGTCCACAATTCAGCAATTTGTTCCTGAAACCTGTGCAGCAATCTACCAAGTCTTAAAAGAGAAATACCTAAAGGTATACATGTATCTGTTTAATGTTTTTTGTTTTAGCCCAAAAATGAGCAATTTTTTTGATCTCTCAGATATTGTTTTAGGAGGCCTCTGATGTAGAAATTAAAGATTTTTCAGTTTTTTTACATTTTAATAAGGGTAATTTTAGGGTCTTATATTGTAGTAGATAAACTGAAAGAATAGACAGGATGGTAGACCATGTGTCGAGGGCAGAGATCTAAGTATTATCCATCAAATTATAATTTCAATGCAAATAAAATTCCACTACTACATTCAAACAATACAGTCTGGCTGGCCTATTATGCTCTCTACTTATCATACTAAAAGAACACATTCATCCCCCCAGAGCACTTACAGGTTCATATTCAAGACCATTCATACCTGTCCCTGAACAATGCAACAGGCATCTCCCCCCAAAATCCAAAACATAAAGAGCCTAATGCTGACCTATAAACACTTCTTCAACCCAATAGCATTGTGAGGACGAACAATAGAACCCATTAACTATGTAAATGTGATCTTGAGAGAAAAAAACATTTGCAGGCATTTTTTTTTAAATTTTTGAAAGTGATGTTGTAATTCTGCAGAAGTGGGCTTTGCAGGGTTAATTCAAGAATGTCAAAATCACTGAGTTATTAATGGTCTGACGAGTTAAACTAATTTCTTTTTTAATTATATTGTTTTTTAGTGCCCAGACACAGTGGAAGAGTGGCAGCAAGTAGCCGTTGGATTCCAGAATCAGTGGCATTTCCCAAATTGCCTGGGTGCTCTGGATGGAAAGCACATTAACATTCGTCCCCCTCCAGGATCTGGATCTAAATTCTTCAACTACAAGCATACATTCTCAATAGTGCTTATGGCACTGGTAGACAGCAACTACAGATTTCTGTATGTTGATGTGGGCTGCAACGGGCGCATTTCAGATGGTGGAGTGTTTGGGGGATGCTCATTGCAGGATGCCTTGGAGAAAAGAACATCCAACATTCCTGCACCTGCACCACTTCCTGAATCAGACCAGCTGGCCCCTTACTGCATTGTGGCTGATGAGGCATTCCCCTTAAAGGAATACCTCATGAAGCCATACCCGAACCGCAAGCTGTCTGTAGAGCAACGCATATTCAATTACAGACTTTCGCGAGCTCGAAGGGTGGTTGAAAATGCATTTGGCATCCTGGCAAATCGTTTTCGCGTCCTACTAACCACCATTAATATTCAAAGCACTGCCAAAGTGGAGGACATTGTTTTGTCTTGCTGTGCTCTGCACAACTTTCTGCGCAAAGAGTGCTGTGAAGTGTACATGGCAGGAATCGACCAGGAAGAACAAGATCATGACACTGTCCCTGGAAGATGGAGAGAAGACCCTGGCCTACAGCAGGCCTCTCTGCCACGCACAACCAACAGTACAACACACGCCAAACAGCTCAGGGATAAACTGTGCCAGTACTTTAATTCGGACACCGGTGCAGTGCCCTTTCAGTGGGGCAAAATATAAGCATGTAGCAAACTTGTTTCTTTCCCCCTTGACCTTGGTTTATGTTTTATAACAATGGTGTGAATTTGCAAAATAAAGTTTATATTTTTACATCATTGTGTTTTGTGATTTTTTTTTACATAAAGAACAGTGAAGTACCTTTTTACACAAAGTCAGTGTTTTATTTTCAAATGTGCAAAAATAGCATTAAGGTAATTTACAGAAAAATATCAACAGTTGGTATTTAAAATAAATAAAATGTACAGAAATATAAACTTTGCATAAGTACTCTAATATAACGTACAACTAAGCGTGACATATTTACTAAATGCTACAATATCTGTTTACAATTTTGCTACATAAAAAATTACAAGTGTGTATACTGATTGGAAGATGCATCCAGTGCATGGTTGTGGCCCACTGAATATTTGAAAATGCAATTATCAACCTCATGCTGGAAATGTGGCAGTAGATGTGGTGGCAAATTCCGCATTCTGTGTTCAAGATTTTTGCAGTAAGCTGAGATGGCATCATTGGTGTTTTCCTGTGATGCCAACTTTTCCAGAGTTTTGCCGATGGTGCGCATCAAGTTTGTGGATTCCTCGCTGGAGGATTCGTCTTGCATCTTCCTGCGCTTCCCTGGAGGCTTTGGTTTTATGTTGGAGCTTTGCAAATGGTCCTTTCTCATGGCTGTGGACTCAGTTCCACAGATGGTGGATTCAGCCAAGGGTGTACTTGACCGTAGGTCAGCATCACTGAAGCTGGGGTCTTCATGGGTGCCAGTCCAGGTGTCACTGTTGGTACCATCTGAGGGTGAACAGGAATCACTATCAGCCGCAGGTTCCTTAAAAAACATAAGATACAAATGTGACAAGTTAATGTAATGGCTTGACTTAATATGCGGAGTTACTTGTGAATAGACTCTTTTAAAGAAGCACTTGCCATCTTACAAAAAGCAAAATGTTTATTTTATTCTGCAATTAAACAATAAATAAATAAATAAATATAAATATATTTGTTTATTTACCATGATCATTAGATTTGAAGTGCTCTCCTTCCTTTTTGTGTGAGGCTCTAGAAACTGCAGGCGGTTCAGGATCCATTGCTGCCTGCCAGTCTTCTGAGCTCCAGAACTTCCTGAGGGTCCTTGTTTCTTATAACGCATGTATTGGGTTCGCAATGAATCCCACCGCTTCTTGAGCTCTTTTTCTGAGGGACAAAGTAAAATTTTGTAAGCATTAAGTGTTATGGCTGCTTATTTTGTCACTTTAATGAGTATTTGTTATGCCAACAAATGTTACTTTTTGCTGTATTGTTAATTATATTATTAACAATTTGATTAACTTTAATATTATTATGAAATATGAGATGCTAGCACAGCACATATTAATTACTGTCTGTTTCCATAAACAAACTTAGTTTGGTACACACAAAACACTAAAATGGTTATATTAGTTTTACTATGGACTATTGAACAATTACAAACAAGCTTTCTCAATTGCCAAAAAGGAAATCTTACCTGATATGACGAGTTTATTTTCGATCTCACGCCACAGTTCAGCTTTCAGCACACGGTTGACATAACATTTTTCCGTAATGTCATACAAACCCGGCCTTTCCTGGATCATGTTGATCAATTCGTCTTCACTTGCCTCGTTCCAGATAGCCATGTCTTTCACGTACCTAAGGTAAACAATGTGTGTTCCCTCTTGACTTCGTCGTTTACTTGCTTCGTCACTTCCGTTTTTCTTTTCTCATGCACTGGTTCGCTAGCTGAACAGCCAATCAGAATGATCATATGGCCCGACGGCCCGACGAGGTCCAACGCCGATTCAACATTTCGAATCGGCCGAAACAAAGCCGACGAGGACCAACTTCAGCCGACGGTGCAGAACACACCGAGGAAACTTAGTCGGCCGACGAAGAAAAACTGCCCGACGGCCGACCGTCGGCTTGGTGTGTTCCGGCCTTAAAAAAGGACAACACACAGTAAAATCCCCAGAGTTAAATCAACTCTGCTCAGAGTACATATGGTCCCTCTCTAAATAGTGTTAAAGTAACACTGAAGCAGAGTTAAAGTTAATGAGAAAATTAAGCAATTAATAAGGCTGTGACTGAAGTCAGTTGTAGTTCTTGTGTTTCTCTTTTCCTCAGTGATTTTGCTTGTTAACAGCAGGTGTTCATCAATAATGCTCAATCATCATTTAATTGTTTAATTATCTCATTAACTTTACTCTGCTTCAGTGTTACTTTAACACTATTTAGAGAGGGACCATATGTACTCTGAGCAGAGTTGATTTAACTCTGGAGATTTTGCTGTGCATATACTGCACATTTGTGGTTTTCCTGATTTAATTTGTGATATAATCCTCACATGTCTTTCCAGGTTTGTTTTCACAGGTAAGTACATTTTATAGGCTATCTGTCAAAATTATGTTCGATGGTTGAAGGGTGAGTAGAATAATGTCATCTCATTGTACTCAGTTAAATATATATATATATTATTGCATTCATAGAGAGAGCCTTTCACTGATTGTTTAGGCTACAGCTCAATGGAATTTTCACCCATAATTTGCGCAAAGTAATTAGTAAAGATGTATAGCAATTATAGCAAAAATGTATAGCAATTAAGTTTTCAGTCACCTATGTTCGGTCAATGGATGATCAGGCATAGAAAGAGGAAACCAAAACTGAACATCACACATTAGTCTGTTACATATGCTTCCTCTAGCCATTATGTACGTGAAAGGGTGTGTGCAGCATAAAAGATTAAAGTACACTCACAAGACTGACCTGACGTGTGGTCAGTAATCTTGGCTTTCAGTTCAGGAGCAGAGTGCTGGAGATGCTATCTTAGGTAATCCATGGATTAAGTACTCACCCATCTAATGGCACCCAGTGAGTAAGACAGCTTTTTAGCGAAAGTCCAAAAGCCGCTTGGTCAATAGGCCATATGCATTTAGTTTGAGGGAGGTCTGTTTTCCCCCTACACTGAACCAATGTCGTTTTAAAACCTATTGTTCTTTGCCATGGCACTAAAAGTACAAAACAAGCCTGGATTTGTCTTGACAAATCTTGTCATGGCAGCTTTTTTAAATTATTAAGTCTGTCCTCCTTCCCTCAAGTCTCCTTTGGTTTTTAGGCTTGCAACATTTCTGATGGTATCACAAGCTCAGATTTCTTCATGTATTTTGCAAAATAGCTATGATTGAAGACTTGTTCGCCTAAAAGCTGCACAGAGATGGTCATATGAACTCCGAAAATGAAGTTACTAATGCATGAACTTAAGATAACCAGAAAAAAGACTTACTATATTAAACTGTTTTATAATTTATTATGGTGTCTGGTGGCGAGACTCCATGACTGCGCTTTAATTGATATTTATTTGGTCTGTAATCAGTCATTGCCACTTGCTATGAGTTAGCACCAATCTTTTTACATTATAAAAAATTCTTTTCTTAAATGCGTTTTGCTTGACTGGAATCACATGACCTTGGCGTGATCGTTTTCACTGGGAGATATGAAGCTCTGTGGTATATACTGTTGAACTCCCACTCAACGACGTGATTAAAAATGAAAATTCAGAATGTGTTTCACCTGTCTCACAAACTCTGCAGTTGTTGAAAGAGATAGTTTGAGGCTGAGTGGCTTTATAGGTTGGGACTCTTGAGTCCGCAAATCATACCAGTTTGAAACAACATAAGGGTGAGCAAACGATGAAAGAATTTTTGTTGTTAAATTTTTTGATCATATGTAAATCATGTATTTTGTACCTGTGTGTCAGATGAAACTTAAAATGGAGTTCGCCTGTGAGCACTTTTCTTGTAAATGTTCAGTTCAAAGTTTGCATTAGTCATTTAAGTTGTGACAGTCACATTTGGGCAATTTTTTGCACAGTGCTAAAGATACTGGTTGTGTTCGGTTCAATCCCGGCCTCAGTTGAGCACCCAGATATTTAGTGCGAAAGCATCTCACATGATGTCTCAAATGCAAGAAGCCTTAGTTCAGCTTCTGTCCCGAATCACATGAATAATTGCACTGTTCATTTTCCAAACGGGGATTATGATGAGGGCCTTTGTGGAAAATGGAGGCTTACATTAAGGGTCTTTTAGAGATCAATAAGCCAGAATAAAAGCTCTTGGAAGCAGAGAGGATTGAAGGGTATGAATGTGACTACAGACTGCAGCAGGCATGGGAGGAATCCTAGCCAGGGAGGGTCACCTTGGGATGCGGCCGCACTATCGGGAATTGCGCCGGATAAGCATATCAAAGCCGAGCTGGATGTCGATGCAGGAGCTGACGTAAGGTCTCCTTCGTGCTGCCGGAGCTGCCACTGGCCTCGCCTCTGATCTCCACCACCGCATTGCTGCAGCCTCGTACTTCAAAGCAATATTGATGCCTGAACTAGTCACAAGACCTTATTAAAGGATGCTGAACCGTCACCTGCCACAATGACTGGTTACCTCTGCAATAATGAGAACCTTATGACGATGAGAACCGGATCAAACTCGGACTTGAAAGGTGAAGCATAAATTGCTGCTCTTTTGCATCATGTTTTTCTGGGTCACATGATTATTTCTTTGAGACAAACCATCATGGGAACCACGTGAGACTGTGCTAGTCTTAAACCACACAGCTCCTCCTTGAGTTTTCACCAAACTTTTTTTCCCCCCACGGTGTCCCGTCATTGCCAACAAGCCGGCCCGAGAGCGGACAGGAAGACGCATTGCGAGAGACGAGGATAGAGCGGCTCAGTCAGACTACCGCAGTCCCACACTGTGCTGCGGTTGAATAGGTTTAATTCTGCAATAACATAATCGGCATACTGCGATATTTCAAAGCTGATTCAAGCTGAACGTTTATTTATGGACCTGTCAAGACTTTTGATATCCACTCCTCCTTTGTCAAAACCTCCCACTGCTCAGAGGAAAGCTCTGGCTCTGGAACGCTGCTCGAGGACCACAAGGCATTCTTGCCTCGGATGAATGAAATCCTCCTTTTCTGCGGTTTTTAGCCAGCCATATGGCATGTAAAGCTACCCTTGTGGGACTCGTGTTGTGGTCTGTTGTCTAATGCTTCCATCAGAATAAACATTTTGACCATCTCCAACTTCAAAAACACACTGAAATTAATTCCTACGTCTCAAGGTCTGGCAGACCAATACCCACTTTTTAAGGCAGCGTGCCTTTTTCCTTTTTTTCCCTCACTCCCCGTCATTGATTCTCACGTCAGCCATTCATGTTCAGTTGATATGCATCACACTGAGAAGAATGCAACACATTCAGATTTTCTCAAAGTACATAAGTCATAAAGCTAGACATTAAATCAATTTGCAAAATGATCCAAGCACCACAAAAGGAATAATGCCTTATACACAGAGGCACACACATACACACACTCACTCATTCTGAGACAGTCTCTAATCCAGCGATTGGTTTTACCTTATCACAGAACTTAAAGGAGTGTACTCTTCTAAGCTGCCGGATTGAACCTCTGTTCGATACAGGTTTGCAAAACTGAATCTGTTGAGCCGCAAAGATTTGATATGGGTATTTAAAGCTCTGTGTGGTATTAACCGAGAGCACAACAAATAGCCTCCTTTAAACCAACTCTCTCTACCCTGACCAGCTCGGATGCAAATGAAACTAAGCTCATAGTGGATTGAGGAGGTCGACAGGAGGGAGATGGGACTTATAACGTGCGTGCACGCACATCTGTAGCCACGATGAAGTGCGTGACCCTCGGAAGAGCCCTGTGACAACTGTGTTACCGTGGAGTCCTATCCGCCCCTGTCGACCTGTGTCGGTGTGTTTTTCTGGCTCCTTCCATCTGCCTTTCTGCTCGCATTAAAGACTCCGGTTTTAAAGCTCAAATTGGAAAGAGTCTTAAAATTCAAATGAAAAAAAAAAAAAGTGTTGTTTCCTTCTCAACAAATATTGTACTACCGCAGTCTGTAGAATCTCACAGACACAAAGGCACATCATTCTAAGTTATCTGCCCCACTGTATAACCAATTCGGCTCTCCTACACGGCGAACTCTTTCAAACTCCGATAGCGGCCGGCTAAGCGAAACTGCACATAAAACAAGCTCCTCTCATAAATTCATTACGCTTGTACAAACTCTCCTGAGTTATCGCCGTGTACGTCTCTGCATATCGTCTGTGGAATATTGCACTATGGAGACATTATTTGTCAGATTTAGCACGAAACCTAAAATCCCTGTGGCTAAGTGCATAGGCTATTTCAAAAGATGGAATTGAAAAGAAATTGAAAGCATGTTGACAAAAGTAGACTACAGATGAGAGTGGGAGAGAGGGAGTGAGACGCATAGAGAGACGGTCTCTGGATATGTCAGATTATGTGACGTGATAATAGAAAACACTCAGTGGTGTGTCCAGTTTTACATGTGCCAGCAGATGTTTTCTTAGGCTGCGGTGTCAGTGCTGCTTATTCAGATGCGTTCCAGCACCTTGGCAGTGAGGAGAGATAGGATAATTCGCCATTCCTGATGTCTGTTTGCTGTGGCCGACTTACAAATGGCAGGCTTGGGTTCGAAAATCAGCCCCAGTATACGCATTTCGCACTGCTTTAATCAATTGCAGATATCCCGTACAGTCTTACGCATACACTTACACACCTAAATTAGCAAATGCGTGAGAATCCTCTTTTGTCTTCAAATGCATTATGAAAAAGTTAAGACTGTATAGGTCAACAGATTTCATTATAGCCCACGGGTATAAAAGAAAAATCAAATAGCACGATAAATAAAATAAACAATACGATTATAATAGAATAGAATTATGTTTTTGCCTGGATTTGGATATGTTGAAATATAACTAGCTGAAAAAAGGTGCGATTTAGGTTGCATACATATGACTGTGAGTGTGTATGCATGGAAAGAGAAAAGACGGCAGGGTAGTTCTTCTCTCTCGGGTGTGGTGAGCTTTATGGCTTTGCCGTACAACTTTAAAGACTCCTGAGCCTTCAAATCCACGGATATACTCTTAAACCACCAGGGAGGCCTATTGTTTCAAATGCCTTCCCAATCAGCTTGCCAAACTCCACATACGTACACACACTAATACAGACTCATTCTTCTTCTTCTCTCTCTCATTACACGACTGAGGCGTGTACAAGGCAGGTTTGGGCGTCACCCTGTCTCTAAAAGCACTAGCCCTCACAGTAATTATTTTCTCAGACAATTACTTGTAGGAACTGAAAGATTACTGGAGAATGAGAACCAAGACTTTGGACGAATCTTTAGTTTGCTAATTAGGGCTCAGAAAGTGTAAAGAAATGTATATGTATATTTTTCATTTGTTTTGAATTAAGTGCAGCATTAAATCAAGATGTCCTATGTGTTTTCTGTTACATTTAATGTAATTAATACTTTTTTTTTCTATCATTATTATTCTGAGCTGAATATATGGATGGATTTTGTATGTGCATGTGTATGTGTGAGTGTGTGATAATACATATATATGCCATATTTAAAAAACTTTGCAGCTTCCCTGACATCATACATTTTTTTGCTGTGTGGGCAGATCTACCCTTCACGTCAAGACCAAAACCTTTTCATTAATCTTTCATCAGCCGTTATTTAGACTGTCTCCTAGTAAAGGTTGTATTTTTCCTGGTGTGGGAAGCTGACATAACATGCACGGTTGCAAATCTGTTCTGTACTTTAGGAAAGGAGGCCTTTATTTAACTTTATCGACTGATGGTAAAGAAGTCTGGCTAAAATAAATTTTGCTATTGTAGTTTGGTTAGGAGGATAAAAGTTTTTAGTTTAAGTGTGGCTCCTGAATTTGTTATGTTCCCTCTTATTTTCATAAAATTATTAACATTTTGCAGATTCTGCAAGGTGTACAGTATGTAGACAGAACTGTACATATAATATGTGCATCTATCTAGTATCTATATGGTTTACTCTTTTGCTAATAAATCCTCCTGAAAAAAGCCATTTTAACATTCTATGTCATGTCAAACCAATTTCACTGTAATATATCTCCTTGCTACTCACTCTGAAATCAAATGAATGGTGCGAGCAAAGGAAACTGAGCCATACATATTGAGGTGGATTGGTGCGGATTAGTCTAGGTCAGTTTAAGCCGCATTATAACGTCCTCTATCTCATATACCTGTGAATTGCTCTGTTCCACTGTCACACTCAAATACTCTATAGCTCTATTTCTGTAGCCAGTATTGGCCAGGGGCAAATGTCAGTCATGAGTGAGTGGTTTCACGTAGTCTGAGGGGTAATTTATTTCACCTAACATGTGGTGTGGCAAGCTGGCGCTGTGCTTGGCTTTTAGTGAAAAATATTACTTCCTTCTTTTAAGTGCCTGCCTGCCAAAGGATTCAAAAGCACACGCTTTAGTTGTTTTGGTGAATCCCTGGCACATAGTGTGTGGGTCTACAAAATACAGGAGCTGTGGTCATTAATATGCATGGGGAACTCGCTCGCTGATGTGGATCAGGATTTTATGCAATAAAAAATCCACAAAAGAATACACTGATTCAGAATGAAATGATCAAAAGGTTTAATGAATGTATAGCCAACTCGTTGGAAAAAGGAGCAAGTGAGCTTGAGTAGATACAAATGTCGTTCAGACGGCCTTTTCCCTAGTATCTTTGTATTTGTGCATCAGTGGCTTTAGGTACCCTTAAGCTTGTATTGTCTACAGCTTACCTGTCTGATTGTCCATAATTACCCCTAATGGACTTGCAGACGCTTGGCAAGCCCAGCTTTAGGGTGTGGGTGAGATTTGAGCTGTTCATTGTTTCAAGAGTTGGAATGTTGTCTCATTGTTTGCCTAGACGGCAAGACCACCACCTTCCTCATAGCCATTTGTAAACATTAAGCTCGACTCTCCTTTAGATGCTTTTATTAATTGATTCTGAGAATGTATTTTGCAGTTCTGCTATAATTTGCAATGATTGTTGTTATTCACAAGCCAGCTTGGTGGCTTCTGTCTAAATTATTTGTTAATTTGGTAGCTCTGGCTGCAGGGAGACATAAATAGGGAATAACCAAAGCCTTTTCCAGGTCATGCTTATACTCTACAACAGCCACTGACACATTTCTGGCTTTCAGACAGAGTGCAGTGGCACACAATATTAAGATTTATTGTAGGACAGTGAGCCAAGATGTTTTAGGATGAAAATAATTCAGTTCTCAAAATATCTGTTCCCAGAAATATAGTTAAGGTTCTGTGAACGGAGATATTTTGTATTGCAAAATTCTAGAGTGGACCATTAAAAAAAAAATGCAGTTTATTATTTATGTATTTTTGATTACACGTTTTATATTTTAATGAGAAATATATATTTAAACTGAACAATAACAGTTTGAAAACCTTTAGTTTAAAAAACAATTTTCTAAATGAATTTGAATAAATGTGTATATGTAATAAATTAACATTTAAAATATTTCAGACTCGTCTAACGAAGAATGCCACAATATTCAGGTTTTTAAATGCACATCTAAATCTAAATTTAAGTTGTCAGGTTTATATCAGCTCAAAATGCTGAGCATGTAGCTATTTGTTGTCATATCTTTTCAATGTGCACTTAGAGAATAAAAAAAAATACATTTGCAAAAAATATCTTTGTGAACATTCTATAAATCGTGAGGAGTGTAAAAATGACATATAGGCTGGTACACTAAAAAAAAATAATTACACCAAAGTTGCAGTACCTATAAAATCACAAACCTCTTGTTATCCTTCAATACATAACGTTAGTTCAATTCTTGGTTTACTCTGAACAATATTACACTTGTCAAAGTACCTGATCACTTGGTATCAGACTGTGAATTACAGACAGTCAAACAGGCTGATTTTTGATCAACTCTATTCTAAGATGAAAATACGCAGGGTATGTGCGAGACCGTTTTCAGAAGGCGTAATGTGCCCTCTGCTGGAGAAATGATCACACGCTAACCTAGCAGCTTTAATTATTTGAGGAAACATCGGACAGAAGTGCTCTCCAGAACATCATAATTAATTAAGCACATACCAAAACACATATCGCGCAGGAAGTACCGCGTAATTGCCACATTAAAATTGTGACCAGATTAACAAGTGCGGTAGTCTGCAAACATGCCATATTTTGTTAAAATAAATAAATCATTAGATAGATAGATAGATAGATAGATAGATAGATAGATAGATAGATAGATAGATAGATAGATAGATAGATAGATAGATAGATAGATAGATTACATTTAGAAAAACTGTTTTTTTTTTTACAAAAATTGTCTGTTTTTATAGGCTTATAATGGATATTTTCTGTGTTTAATCACATGTTGCTCTGTGAAATAATTCTTAATAGTCACTTAGTTCCAGCTTAACGGACAGGTGTCAGTAAAGCACCGGCTGATTTGAACTTATAGGCTATTAAAGCACAGCATCCGTTGCGCAGCTTCCCGAATCACACGAATTTCCTCCCCATCGCTCTCCGTCGAGTCTTTTCTCATCGTCTCTGGACTTAAGTGTAGGCCACTTAACTATCTAAGCTTCTGCAGTGATCAGTCCATTTATCTGGGATTATTGCAGTGAATTTACTGTTTGGTTTCCTTCCAGCACCCAAATGTCAAGTCCAAAGTCATGTGTGCAGTAGCTTTACCGCGCAAGAGCCGCGCAGATCCCCCGAAAGCTGGTAGCAGTTGATCTTTGGATAGAGCATGAAAATAAATAAATCCTCTTTAGCAGATCAATATTCATCCCCTTTAATGCGGGAAGTGAAACTGCTGGATTTGAGCTGGTAATTCTGATGAACAGCTAATCGTTGAAAAACAAGCAGGAGGGCTTTGCCATCCGTAGCAGATACTTACACATGAGGAGATGTGTAAGAGAAGCACATCATCTAGCCTCCAAGAAGAAGAAGAAGAATCTGATCATAAGTGTGTGTAATTTTAGCTGTTTAGTTAACAATCTAATGGGTGCTCTTAGCTAAAATTACCTTAAAAAAAAAAAAAAATAAAAAAAAATTATATATATATATATATATATATATATATATATATATATATATATATATATATATATATATATATATATATATATATATATTATTACTTGAACATAGACTGATGTATGAGAGGTTGTTGTCGTTTTGTATAAAATATGAGTTCATAATAGCATTTCAGATTGCGAATATGTTTATTATGAATTGATTAATTGGAAGTAGTTGATAGTAGAATGATGCTTAGAAAAAAAGTTACCTGGTTGCCTTAAAATTTTGAGTTCATTAAAATAAGAATTAAAAAAAAAGAAGAGTTAATACAGTGAAGGTGATTGGTTTAATCAACCGAAACTCAAAATATTATGTTATCTGAACCACATTAATTATTGAAGTTGATTTGACAAAAGAAAAAATGCTGTGATGAATCTTTTTTTTTTTTTTTTTTACAGTGCTAAAGTGCTCAGAATAAAAAAAGGCCTGAAAATCAAATCCATTGTGACATTTATTGGAAAAGTTAATTTCCGACACTTCAGAGACAGTCTATATTAACTGTGCTCATGTTAATTATTCATTTACAATAATAAACACTCATATTTAACAAAAGTGTAATAATTATTTTCACATAATTAATTTCACATCACATCACAGGATTTCATTTCCCAAACAGGTTATTCTTAGGCCTTTTGAAAATAATTACCTAACTAAATTGTTTTCTAAAATGATATTCTCTGTTATACACCAAAAATCTTCTTCTTCTTTTGTGAAGCACATCATCTTTTAAATGAAGTTAAATTGTGAAATAGCGCATCCATGAACTTTTGACTTCTACGTAACACCACCTGAGGTTTTGCTCTTTCTTTGTCTTTTTCCCTTTACTTTTTTCTATATTAAACAGATTTACATCACACATTGTGACTATAATAGCAGGCCCAAGTCTACATACCAAGTCTGCAGAAATCTCTGTGTTCTGTTAGTGAGTGCACAGCACATTGTGATTGATGGCCCCAAGATGTGTCGTAACTCAACAAATAAATAAATAAGTGCTCCTCTTGAATACGCCTGGATTTTGCCTTTAAAATATGATCACTTGTTTTCTCCAATTCTTTTGCTTTGTGGGAGTATGTGCTTTGTTTACTCTTTTTGATTATCTTAACATTAACTAGCTCATTCATGATGATATGAAAACAGTTCATTAGCTTGCCTGAATATTTTATTTTCCTTTTTCATTACGCAAAATCCAATGTGTTTAGCCATATGGCAGACGCATCCCCTCATTATGGCTGAAACTTGATGAAATTCGGCTCAGAAACACCTGTGTTCTTGATGTAGCTAAATCACAGCATTCCAAAAATGGTGTTTTAGCACTTGAAGTGCATCATGAAGCTGGTTAGTGCAGTTTTGGTTTGTGCACCACACCCTTGTGAATGACAACTAGTACATAGTATTAGCAGTTGGTATCTTTGCTTGCTGAAATGAATTATCCTGTTGAGAGTTTGTGAATGGCTTTGTATGGTCTCTATGGGTTTGAGTCTGTCACTTGCAGGAGAAAGTCAGCATCAAATAAACTGCATGGGGACCACATACTGAAAGCCACAGGGAGAGAGAAAAGAACCGAGTCACAGGCTATTGGTACAAAAATGCTTAGATGGGATATTTACCAAGACTTTCTGGCACACATTACTACTGGGAGGAGCGAAGGAGAATGAAAGAAACAAAAACTGGGGGGGAAAGGATATTTGCCTCTTTTCCTTTCTCTTTTTTGCCTTTAGCAAACACCGCCAAGTGCTTAAATAAACATGAGCAAAGTGTTTATTTCCATCTCAGGCTGTCCAGGAAGAGTATGTCGTAACAGGATTGTCACTCGGATGGTCTCGAACAAGGGTATATATGAGGTAATATTGATTCATTACGACGGTGCTCAGAGCTAACCGTTGCCAAATTTGTTCATCTCGACATTTAATATTATTTCCTATTTATTATTCTATTATTCTGCTACATTCTCTTTAGACAGGTATTTTTCTTCCCATGTTCTTGCATACAATGACCTCAAGAGGGGGCCCTAAAGTGAAGAAAGCTTCAAATGGTTTCTGAGATTCATATTAGTTTATTATGAGACTCTCCTTCTCTTTCTTTTTCATTTCGACTGTTATATGGTAATATTGGTCATCCTGTTTGAATAATTGTTTCAAAACTGAAGTAGCCTACAAATATTCAACATTTTAATCATGACTACCAAACCTCTGCTAGTAACCGAAAATACATTACAGTTAAATGATCCATCGTATTGATAAAACTGCATTTTATACTATTCTGATTCATTGACTAAAGCACTTTCATTATATTAGTACTTTTAAGAATATTATAGAGCAGTTAAGTTTAACACTTACTGCTGTTAACATGATTTGTTATTGTTGTTAAAAATTATTATTTACTTCTATTATAAAGATTAAGCTGTATACATATTTTTATAAGATAAGTCTTAATTAATTAAATAATTTTGTAGTTTGCCATTTGGCTGATGGTATATTATGTACATGAACCATCCCTGTTAGTGGTCAGTTGTAAAGAGCACACCTGACCACTAGGGACTGACCTAAGACCATTATTTCCTGCTAGTTGTACAGAAATAGAAGGCTATTTTAACTTCTTGTTGTGATTGTTGAGCACTGCACATGACTAGAACAACTACATCTGTTCATTGAAGATTTTGCTTTGCTTTTGTGACCATAATTTAGCATCCCATGCAAGTGATTCCCAACCAGGGTATATGGCTCCGCTGAAAACTTTCTCCCCCGTCTCCTTCTTAAAACAACATCTGATTATCATTTTATTGTTGTTAGTCGTTACTGTTGATAGTTACTGTATCAAATGCTTTGATTTGTTCCATTTATCTGCCCCCATGTTATACTGCTAATCTAACGCACATCTATCAAATGAAGTTGATATTCAGTGGCCGGTCGTACAGTAAAATCCTATTAAGCACCTACCGCACTTACAGCCTAAGTCGCACTTTGTCTGGTGTGAACTTTGGAATTACTCCCCATAATCTTATCTTTCCCCTTCTGCTCTGAGTCAGGCACCCTCGAGGTCAATGGCAGCTTGTTTGACACACTGCACTACTGTGGATCACTTTGCTTTATCCAATGCTTGATGCACTGATATATCGGTTAAAAGTTTTGGGGTCAGTTTTTTTTTTAATGAAAAGATTAATATTTTTATTCAGCAAGGACACACTTAATTAATCGAAAGTGACAGTAAAGACATTTATAATGTTACAAAAGATATCTATTTCAAATCAGCCTGCTAAATGCTTTTTTTTTTTCTTCATATTCATCAAAGAATGTTTGACTTGAAGCTGTGCAGACCAATCAGTTTATGATGTTTAAGTACCGCGAGAGCGATTCCATAGCATACGGAGCTTTATTTATGGTAATTATGTGGTGAACTCAACATGAAATAATGGCTGCTGAAAATTCAGCTTTAGCATCACAGGAATAAATTACATCTCAAAATAGCTATATGGAAAACAGTTATTTTAATTTCACAATATTACTGTTTTTATTGTATTTTTAACTAAATAAATGTAGCCTGGTGAGCATAAGAGCCTTCTTTCAAAAACATTAGAAAAATCTGTCCAGTGGGTGGGACTTTAAGTGAAGGGAGTGAGTGTTTATCCAAACTAACCAATAGGACATGAGCAGACTAGATGGTAGAATAGATGGTATTGGAGCACTTGATAGTAAGAGACTATTGGTTGACTTCATAGAAACAGACAGATAAATGACCCACTGGGCTCCATGTGGTATGTTCCACAACCAGATAGCTGGTTTGATTTATACACTTTGCAAAAGACATGCATACCTAGTTGTGAGACAGTGATAGTGACCTTAGCGGTCAGTGGATGGTTTAGTAATTCAGTATCTCTGTGTTGATTATAATAATAAATAATTTGTTTTATTTGTATGTAGCTCTCTTCAAGAGTCCAGAAAGTTGAACATTTTGTAAGGAAGTGAAAAGTGTGTGTGTGTGTGTTAGCTGTCAGCTTGATGGCATATTTGGAAAACAAACCTGGAATCTGTCTGTTTCATTCAATCACACTAAGACCTGACAGAAAGCTTGTCGTGCGGTGATAACGATGTCATCGGTCAGCCGCCAAACAGTTTAGACCCTGTCCGGTTAGCAGAGGTGAGGCAGTACATCTGTAGTCTTATCAAAACCTGTCCACACGCGTTGATGTCAAACACAAGACCTCTCACACCCAGCAAATACCTCAGACAAACGTTTATGGTGGTCACAATTCCAATTTATGCAATGTAAAATTCTTTAATTATTTTGTAAATCTCTTGACATTAGTTTTTTTATAAGATCTATTGTTTTTCCAGGGAAAAAAAAAAAAAAAGATTTTTAATTTTGAATGTTTTATTCAGCAAGGACATTTTAAATTGATAAAAAAGTGACAGTAAAGATTTTTACGTTTGTTACAAAAAACAAAAACAAAAAAAATCTATTTCAAATAAATGCAGAACTTTCTATTCAATGAATCCTAATTTAAAGTTTCCACAACTATTTTCAACATTGACAATAATCAGAAATGTTTCTTTAGCATATTAGAATGATTTCTGGGCAAACAGTTTAAATAATAAAAAAAATTGGTAAATACAAAAAAATAATAAAAAAAAAATAAAAAAAAATGAAAAGATAGAGGAACAAAGAGTGAACCACAGACAGAGAAAACCGCTCTTATCTGTGTCTCTGTGATTAGTGTGTTAGTGCGGGTGTCAAAGGGGCTGTGTGTGTGTGTGTGTGCGTGTATTCCATTGATATTCCAGTGCTGGACAGTCTTAGGTGGGGTCAAATCTTGGAATGTGGCCCCTCTTATCAGTACGAGAGAGAGAGGGAGAAAGAAAAAGAGCAGCAGCACAGACATTCCTCTATTCTTCATCCTTACAACAACTTTAGAGCCATCACCGGTACCACTTCCAAAATTTTCTGTTTAGTCTGCCAAGATTCGCAAAGTCTTCCAGATATTAAACTCACATAAGTGAAGTCATTAGGTTGGCATTACCAGTAGCCCTCATGTAATACTCCCTGTACACTCTGAACTCCATCCATTATTTATAAGTTTGGAGGACTTAATGCTGGTAAACTACATTGTTTACTAGATAACAGATTTGAATGATTTAATGGCACCACTGGCAAATAGGGGCTTTATGGTAAATGACAATGTTGAGCTCTCTTAACCCAATTCCATGGAAAACTCAAAATATGGAATCGGCTTGGCTATGGATTCAAGGTGTGGATGTCACTGGAGATGCATTGCTCCATTACTACTGTGTGTATGTGTGTTAGAAACAACTAATAGGCAAGACACCGCATCCAAAAAAAAAAATCCATTGACGTCAATAAAGACTAAAATCCAAAGGGCTACAGACCAAAACTAATTCTCTGAGCTAGATGCTCAAAATCTCTGTGTATACTCAATCAGCTGCGAAGCTCATCGTTGTTCTTCTAGTCTTCAGCTCTTGGGCCATTTTTCATCCCATAATCCTGTGTGTTCACCCACAAATTCACAAGCACCTCCTGCCCCAAGCCACCGCTACCAAATGGATGTCTCCATTGGTGGCCTTAAGGAAGCCAATTAGAGCCGTCATGCTGGAAGCCTGCCCCCTTGACTCCGGCCAATATGGAAGTCAGGCGAGGGAGTGGATTAGCATTGTGGTGGGCATCTGTGTCTCTTGTGGTCAGGCAGGTGACCCCTGCACACAAAGGCAGTGCGCCAACTGAGATTAATAAAACCTCCCTCTAGTTGGACAGAACCGGACAGGTCACACGCATGCTCGGCTTTGTGAGGCCTCTGAGGTTGTCACGACTACCTAGCGGGGGTTCAGGGAAATACAGAAATCTGTTTGTGTGTTAGAGAGGATTAAATCTCAAAGCAACAAGACAGAAAGACTGCTTTTAGAAACTCTTTGGCAATTTCCTGAAAAAAAGGGGAGGAAGGTAAGCTCTTCTCAGACTTATACAAGAGCCAGAGTTAGTGTTTGGACAGACGTGGAATTACTAATGGAGAAGACTGATGTAAATCCATACATGATCATATTTATAGGTTTTTCTCAGCAAAAACATGTCACTCAACACCCACTGTTTAAAAGCCCACATTGATGAACATCTGAAAAAACATATTTCTTTTGGAAAGGTGTGACATGAAAGGAAAAATCCATTATATTACATGACTGAAATAGTGAGGGGATGAAAACATGTGGTTAGATGTTGATCTCGTGGATCTTTGTCTTCCCACAGGGTCAAAGCCACCACAGATATCTGTCATTACATCACACACTTGCAATGGAGCATTTACACACTGACTGTATTTATTCAATCTTGGTGTGCCATCCCAGACTCTTACTTACTCTCTAAAATTTCAGACATACAGTTGATTCCAAAAGTCTGAGACCACATATACTGTTCAAAAGTGTCTGTTCACCAAAGCTGCATTTATTAGATCAAAATGTAGTGAAAAACAATAATGTTAGATTTTATAACAGTATATGTGGTTTCAGACTTTTGGAATCAACTGTATGTCTGAAATTTTAGATAGCAATATATATATAATATACTGTATATATATATAATTTTTTTTTTAGGGATCTTTAAAAAAATCTTTAACACCTTTATTAAAATTGGTCCATTTTAGACACTTTCCACATGTTTATTGGTCAATTTTAGACACTCTTCTAACTATAAGTAACTTTGCAACTGCATGTCAACTAATTCTCATTAGAGTATTAGTAGACTGTTAGGGTTAGGTGTTAGGGTTCGGGTTATTAGAATAAGTTGACATGTAGTTGCAAAGTTACATATAGTCAGTCAAATGTCTGTTGGGGGAGCATCAAAATAAAGTGTTAGCAGATATTAAGCAGACAGTCTACAAATACTCCAATGAGAGTTGACATGTTTGCAAAGTTAGGGCTCAGGAATGTTTTTTTTTAAAAGCGCAGCGCAGAGTGCGAGGGTCTCGAGACATGCTTTTGAGACATGATGCAATAACAAACAAAACAGTTCCCACACCAACTTGCTACTGTAAACAGAAGCTCACAACGCTTGCCCCGCCTCCGAGTTCTTCTGATTGGTCCACTGTTTTAGAACTGACATTGATGAGCGACGCTGCATGTAAAAGTTGAAATTCTTTTAAGGCATCTTAAAGGGTTTGGGTTCACCCAAAAATGAAAATAATGTAATTTATTACTCACCCTCATGCCATTCCATACCCATAAGACCTACGGGTTAATCTTCAGAACACAGATTAAAGGTGCCGTAGAACGTCTTTTTAAAATTTGTAATATAAGTCTAAGGTGTCCCCTGAATGTGTCTGTGAAGTTTCAGCTCAAAATACCCCATAGATTTTTTTTATTACGTTTTTTTAACTGCCTATTTTGGGGCATCATTAAATATGAGCTGATTTAGGCTGCGGCCCCTTTAAATTCTCGTGCTCTCTGTCCACGGAGCTCGTGCTTGCCTTAAACAGTGCATAAACAAAGTTCTAACAGCTAATATAACCCTCAAAATGGATCTTTACAAAGTGTTCGTCGTGCAGCATGTCTAATCGCGTCAGTATGTTTGGATGTTTACATTTGATTCTGAATGAGTTTGATGGTGCTCCGTGGCTAACGGCTAATGCTACACTGTTGGAGAGATTTATAAAGAATGAAGTTGTTTATGAATTATACAGATTGCAAGTGTTTAAAAAATTAAAATAACAACAGTCTTGTCTCCGTGAATACAGTAAGAAACTATGGTAACTTTAACCGCATTTAACAGTACATTAGCAACATGCTAACGAAACATTTAGAAAGACAATTTACAAATATCACTAAAAATATCATGTTATCATGGATCATGTCAGTTATTATTGCTCCATCTGCCATTTTTTCGCTATTGTCCTTGCTTGCTTACCTAGTCTGATGATTCAGCTGTGCACATCCAGACGTCCTGCCCTTGTCTAATGCCTTGAACATGAGATGGCATATGCAAATATTGGGGGCGTACACCCCGACTGTTACGTAACAGTCGGTGTTATGTTGAGATTCGCCTGTTCTTCAGAGCTCTTTTAAACAAATGAGATTTATATAAGAAGGAGGAAACAATGGTGTTTGAGACTCAGTGTATGTCATTCAGTACATTCACATGTACTGAACTCTTGTTATTCAACTATGCCAAGGTAAATTAAATTTTTAATTCTAGGGAACCTTTAAGATATTTTAGTTGAAATCCGATGGCACAGTGAGACCTGCATAGCCAACAATGATATTTCCTCTCTCAAGATCCATAAATGTACTAAAAACATATTTAAATCAGTTCATGTGAGTACAGTGGTTCAATATTAATATTATAAAGCGACGAGAATATTTTTGGCCAAAAATAAAAAACAAAACAAAATAACGACTTATTTAGTGATGGCTGATTTCAAAACACTGCTTCAGGAAGCTTCGGAGCGTTATGAATCAGCGTGTCGAATCATGATTCGGATCGCGTGTCAAACCGCCAAACTGCTGAAATCACGTGATTTTGGCACAACAATATAATTTGTATAATAACTATGCAAAATAGAAGCATTTTCACTGTTGGTCTCAGAAATTGGGCCCCATCGTAAGCACACGCCAAAATACACACATCCCCTCTGTTTAACTTTCTGACTTACACTTGATCAGTCATTTCAGTGTGTTTGTGGGAGTGCTGTAGAAAAAGGCCATCTATTGTGCTTCTCAGTATACATTTAAACTTCTGAACTCTGGAATCTATAGGCTACTTATACTCCAGGGATTTGTTTTTCCTTATCTAGCAAGCATAGCTGTTCTAATTGGCATAGGTTGGTATGTGGAGAGTGGTATGTAACTTGGGCACTGAGAAAGCTGATGAGTGGATAATATTGCCATGTGTTTCTGTGCCAAGTTTGCGCCAGTGATGAGCTTGGCAGTCGCATTGCTGTCTGCATCTGTGACTGATGAGCTGTAGAGGTGTAGAGCACATACACACTCCAGGAAAATGCTTTGACTGTTAAGCCTCACCCATGCATGCACTGTATTAGTCAGGATTATACATGGAAACACACACGCACACACTTGTGCCGGCGACTGTAAGGCTACAGGCACTATGACTGAGTGACTGCAATAAAGACCCCAGGTGGTGAGATGGGTCACGCTAAAGGTTGACAGAATAAAGGCAGGGAATTTGTGGGCAGCATTTTTCTTTGTGCCGCTGTGCACTTGGTGGGCTTAGTGCTGCCATTTCAGCCACCACCAATGAGTCAGGGTTAAACCTCATGCACAATGTGTGTTATTGTTTATAAAAAAGGTAATGGAAAGTGTCATGACCTTAAAGTGTTAATCTTATGCCGTAGATTTTGGTTTCTCATATTTATAGTTATTGACAACTTGTGTATACAGCATAATTAAATGCATATCTA
Organism: Chanodichthys erythropterus; assembly: GCF_024489055.1. Taxonomy (NCBI): domain Eukaryota; kingdom Metazoa; phylum Chordata; class Actinopteri; order Cypriniformes; family Xenocyprididae; genus Chanodichthys; species Chanodichthys erythropterus. Next base: position 11,385,911 of record NC_090221.1, on the reverse strand, counting down.
TCTATCTATCTATCTATCTATCTATCTATCTATCTATCTATCTATCTATCTATCTATCTATCTATCTATCTATCTATCTATCTATCTATCTATCTATCTATCTATCTATCTATCTATCTATCTATCTATCTATCTATCTATCTATCTACATAATAGCAGGTTAGATAATTCCAAATAACTGAATATACAGATTCAAAATTTCAGAACAAAGATATAAATTGAGGTAAAATGTACAGTTTTCTCAACAATGTAACCCCTAATGATGAAAATAATTAATTGGTTTGAGTAGGGAAAATTTAAATTAAGCAAATTAGTTCAGTCAAATGAACTTTTTGAAGTATTTAGAACTTTCTTTTTCTTTTGAGTTCACAGAACTGACACAATTTGAGTAATCTGAACACTTTCAGTGATTTGAGTTTGATTTGAGCGCTTTCTTTTCATTTAGATGAAGATAAATTTAACTGACACTGAGCAAGGGTTTCTATTTCCCAGCATGCTTTGCCATGGCACTCGAAAAGGGAGAGTAAATGCTAAAATTAAGTGTTATGTGATGTTTTTTGCACAAGATTAATGTTAAGTGTCTGATTTAGTAGCGTTTAGAGTTTGGTTGCTCTAATTTAGAAGAGTTTCTGTTATGTGTTTATATTTATTTATTTTTATGGAAGGTTGCAATCATGGTGACAAGTGGAGCATGTGGCTTGGTTTGAGAACAGGTATATTAAATTGTTTATAATACTCATTCAGCAAGTTGTTATGCCATGATAATGTTAGCATTTATTCAGCTAGCTAGTTATAGCTAGCTAAGCTTCCATTAATAAAATATTTAAGTTGAGATTACATGATAATTTTAAGTTAAATGTAGTTAAAGTGTATTAATTAGCTTACTCAAACATTTCAGGTTTTGCGCTTTTCCACTGCATGATACGGTTCGGTATGGCTCGATATGGCTCACTTTTTGGCACTTTTCCACTGCATGGGGTGGCTCGGTACAAAACGGTATGGTTCGCTTAAATAGTACCACCTCGGTTGAAGTTCCAAGCGAGCCATATACTAAATGTGATGTGTTAACACTGCAGATCACTGATTGGTCAGAGAGAGTCATCACTACCAGTGTCATTGGATTTGAAACATAAGACACCAAACCAAAATGACTTGCTTTAAAAAACTGTCATGCGCAACTTGAAAAAAGAAATGGCTGTATCAGGGTCGTGTTGGTAGACGAGGAGCGGGTCCATGGCAGTAGAGGCTGCACAACTATAAGGATCAGTCTATAATCCCACCCACTTTGAAGCGGTACTAACTGCAATGGAAAAGCAAACCGTAAGTAAAGCGAGCCAAGCCGTACCGTACCGAGCCGAGCCAAGTAGTACCACACAGTGGAAAAGCGCCAGTTGAGAGCAATTAAAATGCATGAGTACAAGATAAAAATCTGCCAGTTCTGCTTACTTAAAATTGTGATATAACAGATTACCTCAAATTTCTTGAGTTTTGCCAACTTATTTGGGTTTACAGTGAATCCTTGTATTCTGTTCTGGAAAATGAAATGATAGTGAATGATTGGGTAAATTTTAAAAATTCCTATAGTGTATATCATCCATCCATACACCTCTTATAGTAAGTCTAAATGAAATGTATGTTTTTAATGAGGAAATTGTTATGAATATGTGAAACAAATGAGCACACATTTCAGATTTAGTGCAGTGGCTGACATGTTTATTACGGCGAGTGTATTTTATGTCTCGGTGTGAGAAGTAAAGTGACTTTCTTCAACAGTAGATTTGAAAACTGACACTATACAGTGCTCTTGGTTTATATAGTGCACAGACCCATGTACATTGGATGATTATACACTTCAATTCACTTTATTGAACCTCCATGTACTCCTAAAACTCTTTTGTACACTCTAATATATAACTAATGATATAATCCTATAAACTCTGTGGAGCCTCATTTGATATATTTTTTTGCTTACACCACTGTGAGAATAGCCAGTCGCCTAATGAAAGGAGAAAGAAAAGAAAGCGTGTGATATTTATTCTTCACTATCAGGTAGAGAGACAGAACTGCTCCACATAATATCAATGCCCCTTTTAAAATACCATACTCTTTTCCCGTGTCATCCCCAGCTAGATTCATGGACATTGATGTTTCTTTTGTTAGTGTATGAACTGAGCTGGTACATTCCCCTTACCTCTTACAAATATCTCTCTCCCACACACGTACATACACAAAGTTTGGACAGGATAATCTTTTCTGTTCACACTTCACTAACCTAGGGGCAAAAGCCACTAAAATTAATAATTAGGCATTTTCAGAAAAATGGTTTATGTGATAATTAATCAGTGTGAAATGCTACACCAATTCTATTTTCTCTCTCTCTCTCTCTCTTTCTGTTTAAATATTTTTCAATCTACAGTATTTGAAGCAGCCATGAACATTCAACAGGCAGAATTAGGAGTTCAAGTATGATTATGTAATTTTCATTTGTTATATTTTTGGTCGTACAATTTTGTTGGTCGTATTCCACAGAAAAACAAAACGGCATTCATTTTTGTGTGAAATATTCTTTTAACTGCTGAGCTTAAAGAGAAAGCAAAAGGTTTTTTTTTCCTTTTTGTCTCTCTCAGTAGCAGGTCTCTTTTTAAATGTTATGTGTTTACATACATCCTTCTTGCTTCTTCTCTTCCAGCCCCCTTCTCAGTGTAACCTGCATCTGGTTTCAATTTGAGCTGTCCTCATGAAGTCTTGCCGCTCTCACCCTTTTCCCGATGTCTCAATAACACTAGACTGCTCTTTGGATCCTCACAGGCCTTATACAAACAGACATGACTATTACAACAAGTATAATCACCGCACTGTTTAACCTTGCCAGTTCTGTTGCAATAAAATTAAAGGTTTCACAGTTTAAGTTTTCAAAGGTAAAAGTGTACAGAAAAGCTGATGAGGATCGTCTGGATGGATGGTTTGCTACTGCCTGTCTCTGGAGTAACAAAATCCCTCTGAGTGTTTGACTGTAAGGTTAGTGTGTGTGTTCATGTGCCCGTGACTGACTCACTGATCATGTACATGGAAATGTAGGGAGTCTATTCCTGTTCCACACTCTCCCAAGCACCATCCATTACAGTTTGAGATCCATCCTGTGAACATATCTAGACCATTACATGGCCCAGTGTGTATCTTTTATCAACATGAAGAACCTACACTCATGCTTACTTGTGTTATTTATTAACACACATCTTATTGTCATTCTTAACATACTTTTTCACACGCAGACGCACACGCACACACACCTACATTTTCATCCCGGGGATCATTTCCGCTTTCTCCACCCCCCTGAAAATGGTAAAATATGATTTATTTATTTATTTACATCATCTCTAAAGCTGTAGCTGAAGCCAAACAAGTTTGGTAAAATCATATAGTGGAAGAGCTTTAAAAGATCAAGAGCGCAGAGGGGCTTCACAGCACACGCACACTATATGAAACAGACTGACAGCCTATCAAAGGCTCAAAGTGAGTGACAGATCCTCCTGACAACACAAGAACTCTCTCCATTTAAAAAATAAAGCATTGGCCGGAACTTGTCTTCACCGCCGTGGTTGTGGCCTCTCACTCGTACATCACCAGGCATCAACAATATTGACTCCCTGGCTGGAGATTAGCGCCTCTGCCTGTTATTTTGTCAAGGGATCAGCTTCTTTCATGTCCTTACCTAAATATAACTGCGGTCCACTATGGACTGCCATCACACTCCTGCTGGTATTTATTTTATGAGCACTGGTGGGACCAGCAATGCTCTGGTCTGTCCATCCCAGGCTTTGCAGGATTATCCAACAAATTTGTGTTTTATAACAGCTGTGTATTAGGAGTCACTGGGGGTCTAAATATGGATGTGACATCTTTCCTTCGTGAGGCCACTTGACCACTTTTTATTTTGTACAGTATAAGTGCTATGGACTGGACTGGACATGATGAAATATATATATATATATATATATATATATATATATATATATATATATATATATATATATATATATATATATATATATATATATATAATATTGTTCAGTTTTTATTGTCAGTGTTTGCTTTGTCTTTTCTATGGTTTGTTTAGTAGCAATAGTATGGAAAATTGGGCTGGCACACACACACACACACATACAAACATTCCCTTATGTGGGTCTGCTCTAAGTCCAATTGCTTTAAAGTGACATGAATCTGCTAGGCTGCGAGTGATCGATCTATTTATTACCCTATTTATGTAAAGCCAGGCAAACATGTGTTGACAGCGGTCTGCTGCTGCCTGAAATACCATCGCCATCACTCACTATTTTATCGCCTTTTCTCTTTCCATCTTTTGTTTGAAGATCTCATGGCTTTGTTTCTGAGCACCATCAGAGCTATGCACATAAATTATGATATTGTAGAAAATCTCAGATTGCAGGTGATGATAGTTTGGCCTAAATATTAGTTCTGTAAGTACATTTGCATTTAAACCATAACAACTGCACTGTAAACCACAATGCCTAAAATAATTATTTGGTTTGAGAAGGACAAACTTAAAGGTGCCCAAGAATGCTTTTTCACAAGATGTAATATAAGTCTAAGGTGTCCCCTGAATGTGTCTGTGAAGTTTCAGCTCAAAGTACCCCATAGATTTTTTTAAATTAATTTTTTTAACTGCCTATTTTGGTGCATCATTAACTATGCACTGATTTTTTTCAGCGCACCACCCCTTTAATTTGCGTGCTCCCTGCCACACGAGCTCACGATTATATTACAGCACATTTACAAAGTTCACACAGCTAATATAACCCTCAAATGGATCTTTACAATATGTCCGTCATGCATGCTGTATGCATGCTTCGAATTATGTGAGTAAAGTATTTATTTTGATGTTTATATTTGATTCTCTATGAGTTTGAGGCTATATGCTCCGTTGCTAACGGCTAATGCTACACTGTTGGAGAGATTTATAAAGAATGAAGTTGTGTTTATGAATTATACAGACTGCAAGTGTTTAATTAAAAATGAAAATAGCGACGGCTCTTGTCTCTGTGAATTCAGTAAGAAACGATGGTAACTTTAACCTCATTTAACAGTGCATTAGCAACATGCTAACGAAACATTTAGAAAGACAATTTACAAATATCACTAAAAATATCATGCTATCATGAATCATGTCAGTTATTATTGCTCCATCTGTCATTTTCACTGTTGTTCTTGCTTACCTAGTCTGTTGATTCACCTGTGCAGATCCAGACGTTACTGCCTGCCCTTGTCTAATGCCTTTCATAATGTTGGGAACATGGGCTGGCATATGCAAATATTGTTACGTAACAGTCGGTGTTATGTTGAGATCCGCGTGTTTTCCGGAAGTCTTTTAAACAAATGAGATTTACATAAGAAAGAGAAAGCAATGGAGTTTGAACTCTGTATGTCTTTTCCATGTACTGAGCTCTTGTTATTCAACTATGCCAAGGTAAATTCAAATTTTGAATCTAGGGCACCTTTAGCCAAATGAACTTTTATGAGTATTTAGCACTATTTATGCCAACTTATTCGGGTTTATGAATGAATTCATAACACTGTTTGTAGCAGATTGACATTTGTAAAACAGAACAGGCAGTATCATGAGCATGTGTATGTACAGTTTGTATGTATTGTTTGTTTGTTGCAGTATATACACATAACCGTCATTCTTCAAAGAATCAACTAGAATGGATCTAAATGCCCAAACAAATCTTGAAAACAAATCTTGCTGAGATGTGTTTAGGCCAGCTGAACTACATTATGTTGAATTTCCCTGCAAAGAGTTTCACTGAATTCCTCAGTTCAAAACTGACTTGTGCCCAACTGTATGCCTGCCAGCTGTCTGAGTGGAGTATTTGGTTCTTAATCTACTGTCAGCAGGTATTACATCCCTGTCATTTTGAATATCATATGCAACTACTCTTTGGAGGCCCTTTTTGATACTGTGCATATCCTCAGTGGATCCAACATCAAGGGTATTATTACCAGAGGGTTTTCCTAACACCTTTAGGAGTAGATTTTAGAGTATGTCTCCTTTGAAAGACCTTCCTCCGCAATCTGCAAGCCCGTCTTTCTAGGACAAAAACATGAACTGCTTTGGGTCATGCTATCGGGATGGATGCCAAGGCCATAAAGAGGGCTTCTCGGGGCAATCCGTGGTACAAGCGCGGGTGTTAACCCTCTAGAGAGCCTTTATCTGCCGTATGTCATGTTCACCCAAGCTGGTTCCAGTTCTCCATCCCTGCCCCACTCACACTCAGCCCCAACGCTCACAATCCTCCCAGGACAGATCAACACTCGCTCGTCATCCACCTCCAGTGATCAGCTTTATCTCAAGGTCTGAAGTGGAGGACATATTTGTTCTGAGTTTTCCCACAGCAGGCCAGAGAGGAGAGACATGAGATTTAGAAGGAGCTGAAGGTTCATAGAAACCAGACATATATCCTCATGAAAAAAAAAAAAGAGAGAGAGAAAAAGCCACCACCTGAAGAGATGGACCTCCCTAAATACCTTGAATTTCCATGTTTCTAAGCTGTCTAAATTAATTTATTTTATTTTATGCCAGATAGATAGCATATGTCTTTGTCAGAAAGAAAAAATTAATTCTTTCTCTTTCACCTGTCAATCAATCTACTGTTCGGCATCATCTCACTAATGTGATGAACAGTGTTGGGGGTAACGCATTACAAGTAATTTGAGTTATGTAATCAGATTATTTTTCCAAGTAACTAATAAAGTAACGCATTACTTTTAAATTTACAACATAATATCTGTTACTTTTTCAAATAAGTAACGCACGTTACTTTGTTTTCCCATTTATTGCACTGTTAGTCCGGATAAGTTGAATTTACTTAAAAAATTTTAGGAAACTGGTTGCCCTAAAAAAATTAAGTATTGTTAACTTAATAATTCAACTTCATTTAACTTAAAATGTTTTGTAATATTAATTACTTTGTAGTTATTACACCTAATATATTTAAGTTCAATGTACTAAGCAAGTTAACTTGCCACCAATCAAAATTCATCCATGCCTCCCATCATGCATTGCTGCATGAATAAATTATGAGCTGAATTGTCTTTTCTAGTTATTATCTAGTTATTCTCACTATTTAAATTTTGCAGTTTTTTTCTGCGTTTTCTAATGTTCAGAGTTGATCTGTTTATCAGAATATGTTGCTTGTCACCGTTGTTGAGATTCATACACTGATTCTTGATGTCTGTGTGTGCCTAAAATATATATATATTTTTTGTGATAAGGACAACTTAAAAAAAAAAAAATTGTATTGTAAAAGTTGATCTTCCGCTGTAGAATCACAGTGCTGCTGTAATCAATAATGTAAATCTAACTCAGAGATTGGGCTCTAAATGAGTTCAGTGATTCAGATCAAATAATGATTAAGTGAAAACATAACCAATACCACCTGATCATCTTTTAACTTTGCTTGTCTGGTTGGTTTTAACGCAATTAAACCTGCCAAACAAAATCTAATATTAAAAAGTCAAGGGTCAAGAGCTCAACTAAAACAAACCCTGACCTCGATGATGGTAACTTAAAAATGGTGATTTTCTCCTTTGGTGAAAAACTATAAAAAGGTAAATGTTTGGAAAAAATGTCTGTAGAACAGCCAAAACAAATGTTCCAACTGCTCATCAACTGCTCCTTGAATTCACACACACCATGACAAAATGGTGTCATTACCTGCTGCAAACCAATGTGTATGAGGCGTGGTCAGGAGAAAAACTTCATAATTTAAGTGCATTGTGACGAGCAGGGCGGGCGAGAGCCGTGAGGGAACGGCGCGAGGCCGGTGTCTGCCGGCATTACTTTCGTTTTGTTCTTTGTTTATTTTATATTAAAGTTACGTTGAATGTTCGCCGGTTCCCGCCTCCTTCTTCCCGCATCTACGAACTGTGTTACATGCATTTAACTTACATTTATTAACACATTCAAATACACCCACAAATTAGTAGAATATACTTATATTTTATAAGTAATGCAATCAAACTTAAATATTTTAAGTATATTGTAATTATATTTTTAAGTAAATATAAAATCTGGGCTAAGAGTGTGAGTGACAGCTCTTTTGTGCCAATGTTGAAAAAATCATAAGTGCAGAGGCGTTGTGTGTAAACTTAATGGATCTCATTCATGAAACATTCGTAAATATACGAGTAAATATGTGAGTGATTTGCGCGTAAAGAGACCTTCCCGAAAACTCTTCTCCTGATTCACAAATACTTCGTAAACGTCAGAAGTGATAGTGAGTGTGTGTGTGTGTGTGTGTGTGTGTGTGTGTGTGTGTGTGTGTGTGTGTGTGTGTGTGTGTGTGTGTGTGTGTGTTATTGAATTCCAATCAGTCGTAAATGGGATGCGTGTGCACGCTCATTCTCAATTACCATAAATCCCGCCCATTAAATCCGACTGACAACTATATATGGGCATCATATTATGACACCAAACAAAGGATTTTGGCCATTTTATAGGAAACAATTTCCATAACAATTAAGGGGCCATTAGTTTGCCCAGCCCTATTGAAATCAATTAATTATTTGATTAAATTGCTCCATTTGCAGATGCTATTACTGGCTCTCACAATAAAAGTAAAAAGAAAAAACATATGTAATTACTATATATAATATTTTTATCAAAAAGCTGTGTAATGTACCTTATTAAGGTGAATTAAAATGCAGCCTTATTAATGAGCAAAACGTTCGGATGTTAAACGCACCATTTACGCATGGCTGGGAGTAGGTGTAGATTTCTTTCGTACCAACTAACATTTGGAAAATACGAACACTTTAATGAATCCGAAAATGTATGCCAGAACCACTTTACACACAATTTACAAAAAAATTCGTTCTGCTCGTGTTTCATTAATGAGACCCAATGTGTGTAAACATAAATGCATGCTGTACACACGTGAATGTGTATTTCCTTCAGTCAAAAGCCTGTGGCATCTGCGGCGCGTACGGCTGTGATGCGGCTACCGTAGTGGATCACGGCCACTCTAGTCAATGCTTGTGTTTACACCAGCCATGCCACGGCACGTTTCAGAAGTGTCCCAGAAGAGGCTCACTGCACTGCTTCGCTAAAGATAGGAGACAAGTATATTTTTGATGGATGCCGCGTCCAAGCCGCGCAGCTCAAATACAAAATAAAGTCAAAATCATCAACCTGTGACGACTCCTGCTCATATTTCACATCACTGGGAGGCCAGAAATTGACAACAAGAGATTAGAAGTTGAAAAACCTGAATTTTTTTTTTGTCCTTGTCGTCCATAACTGGACTTTTAGGTGTATGAACTTCATCTGTAGGCTACAGCAAAATAAAGTATGGCATGGCAATAAACACAATTAAACCGGACAAAATATAACCATTTAGTCATTAAAAACACAAAAAATCAAGGAAAACAATGTCGGACAGGCAAATGTACTGGTCTCGCGAATCCAGCCGCTTCGCTTCTGAAATGCTTCTGGTGTGAGTTGACACCGCGTAGAGGACGGAACAAAACCTCGCCGGAGCCGTAACGCGCAGCAGACGCATGCAAAGTAAACAAGGGGTGAGGCTTATTATTTCAGTTTTGGTATCTTTACATTTGCCCAAAAACAAAACTTTTTTGTTATAAACAAAAAACAAACCCAACCCAGGTGAAAAAGTAACGTAACACATTACTTTTCTTAAAAAGTAACTAACACAATTAGTTACTTTTTAAGGGAGTTGCACTATTGTAATTTCAAAGTAACTTTCCCCAACACTGGTGATGAAACAATACTATCAACAGAGGAAGCGTTTGAACACACTTTGTCTACTCCCTCCCTCTTCTATTATCCCCCAACCCCCATCACCCCCAAAAAAAAAAAAAAAAAAAAAAAAAAAACACACACACACACACACACACACATACAATCTCCCAGAAAAAAACACTTCAAAAAAAAAAAAGAAAAAGAAAACGTCACATTGTCACTTTCCTTTAACAGTTCCAAGAAGTCCTCTGTCCCAGATTTTATCTTTCCATATGCTATTTGGAAGGAAATCTTTTCGTCTGCTGATTTAGAAGGAATTTCCAACCTCCATGATTTTTGAAAATACCTGATGGGTGCTGTAATTCACGACTGGATTTAACGTGAGTAGTTTTCATTTAATAATTGTTTAATTTATTTTTATTTAACACAAACATTTAATAGCTTAAATGCCAAATGTAATTGTTCATCACAGTGTCGGGGGTACTAATGAGTAACTTCTCTGTGTGCGAAATCAATGATGACAAGCAATGAGGAGAACTTTTAATTGAAGTTGGCAGGTGAAGGGACAGTAGGGTCAGTCCTCACCAGCCAACCTTCTTCTCAGCGAGGATTAAGAGCTGTCAGTGCCCTGCAGGCCCTCCCTCTCGCCCACAACGCTGGTTCATGAGGTTACAGTATATGAGAGCATACAGTTAGACTTGGTTTAGTCACCCAGCCTTGGCTTGTTTATAGTGGATTGCAAAGAGGGATGGAGGGGTTAAGCCTAGCAGGCTAAGAATGGGGAGATATTTTAATATGTGTGCGAGAGCATTTGTCCGACGCACGTGTGTGTTTCGAAGGACAGCGACTGGCAGCCTCCCTAACAGTGTTTGTCTCTTTGCAAGCTTTTGACTGGCAGGTAGCGAGATTTGCCTGAGCGCTTTTGCATGAGAGCCAACAAGGGAAAGTGAACATGGCGGATTAGCTGGGATTATGTTGTCAGAGGGAGGGTTGACGGACAAACTACAGAGGAATAAATTGGAAATCTGTTTGAGGAGTGTACCGCCCCTCCTTTCTTGCTCCTTCTCCCATCCCATTCGAAATGACAAGGGGAAAATCATTAATAATTTATAAACAAGGCTGGCACGTTACCTACGCATCTTTGGCTAGCCATGTGTCCGTATTTATACTAGTTGTCTTTTGTTTGCAGTTCCGGCCTCATTGGCTGGCTAATGTCATTTATTTAACATTATGACAAGTGAGTCATTGAGATAAAGATAAAGGTAAGGCTGGGCCTGATGGATCTTATTTTCCCTTGCCCTCACTCCTCCTTGCATTGACTTCCGTCCTGCGGTAAATTAGAGCATACAGTCTGCTAAGATGCTGTGTTGTCTGTGCAATTTTTGGGCTGATTTTTGATGCATGTTAACAGCTAGGATTTCAGTGGTGTGCTAAAAAGGGTTAAAGTGACTTTTAAAGAGTGAGCAAATACAGACTTATGTTTATGATGTGCTTCCCATGATTCTTGTTACAATGTTGGGCTTCTGTTTGCTTGTCTGCATCAGTTTAGTCATCACGTATAGAGACCATTTCCCACTACACTCAAAAGCTGTCTGTAATGTTGACTCTAAAGGTCAGATGAAGTAAACTATGTCCCTGACTGTTTATAATGAATCTCAGTTGCTATATTGACATGAATTTTATGCATATTTGAGGTTAGGCTAATGGACTTCCTCATATAGGTAATTTATATACTTGACTGCAAATTTCTATTACAGATTATATTCTGAAATTCTGTTCCAACATTATGTTGTTATTTACAGTATATTAAAACTTTCTTCTATTAGTTTTCTCTACAAGATTAGGTTTTCTCTTAGACTGAATCCTTCAGATGTTCTAAATCCTCTCTTTTTAACTGTTGTTTAAACCTGACTTGGAAATCTAGCAAATAGGTCTGTATGGTTTCATGCAAAATAATATCAATAAAAACAACAACACTAATAATCATTTCACATTATCTTTCTCCTCAGGGCACAGATCTTAATTAGAATCCTCGGGTTATTTTGAAATGCACGGCAAACAATTTTAATGAGTTGACTGCATTCTGCAGGAGGTTGGAGCATTAAGGATGCATGTCTGTATATGTTAAACATATGAATATGCATTGGCATAGAAAATCTGCTCTCAGAATTTGCAATGAGCCAGTGCTGTGCTCTGAATAATAAGACATAAACAAGATTGAAATTGTATGTCGACTTACTGCTAGGTTGTTTTCGGAATTAAACCAGGCATAATTAATTTGGAATGATAATGGGTTTATTTCACCAGGTACAGACAATCTATAGTGAGTAAATGTATAATGTGAGATTTTATATTATATTATATTATATTATATTATATTATATTATATTATATTATATTATATTATATTATATTATATTATATTATATTATATTATATTATAAAGAACTATTTGTGTTTCTATTAGGCAAACTTTATTTACGTATTTCCCATTTTAAGCCATTTTCCATTTCTATTTTAGTTCATTTAATTTATTTGATCTTTTTTATTTTTCTTTTTTTTTTAACAGAAAAAAATGTGGAAGGAGTAGATGGAGTGGGTTTATTTAAGAGCAATGGGACATTTAATTTCAATTTTTTGCCGTCATACATTCTGTTTACATTACATATATGATGACAGTGTGAGTAATATTTCTGTATATGTAATCCTCTCTGGCTGAGGATGTTTTAAAGGAATGTCTTGTCCTCCAGGGGCATAACCAAATATCATTGTTTGAGCAATTCCACCATACTTCTCCCGTTTCTCTCTCCAAACACACACTGCCGTCTGTGTCCATACTCTGTCAAAACACTGAAGCTGACCCTGCTGCTTCCTGCCAGTCTGTGTGCCGTCTGCTTCTGCTCTTTCACATTTTTCCTTACAAAACATGCACACATACACATATAATGGTTACTCAAGTTACTCTCATAACTTCCCAGTGAGACACAAACAGTAATATGTAACGCTGTCATGTCAGAAAGGAAATTTGATAAAGTGGTAAGAACAATTTTAGAGAGGGGTGTGACAGACTCCTTCTTTATCTCATATATGTATTTTGATCATCCACCTCTCTCGGTCAACATAAGTGGAGACAAAAATATTCACCAAAATGCAAAACGCAAAATGCAAAATTTAAGTTTCCACTTGTAAAAGACAAAAACATTGAAAATAATAAATGTTCCTTTAGCACTGATTGGTTGTTTACACACCATTTCCAACTAAAAATGCAGTTCATTTACACAGCATCTGCATTTTGGGAGCCTGAAAACTAACGTTTGATAACGGGTTTCACATCGCAAATTTTTGAAAACTGTGTCCGTGTAAACTACAAAACCGTGAAATTGTGAAAACGGTGACGTCATGCACATGCGTATTACGTGTTCAGTCTATGGACGCATAGTTTTTCTTTACAAAGTGACACCGCCATCTACTGGCCAGGTAGTATAATACAGCATTTTTAATCGTTTTTGCGGATTAGTGTGAACATAGATTGTTTTGACAGCGTTGTTGCTTGTATGCAAAAAAAAAAAAAAAAAAAAGCGAAGTAAAAACTTTTACGTTTTTAGTACATCATTGCCATGTAAACGTACCCTAAATCGGCATATTAGAATGATTTCTGAAGGATCTTGTAATACTGAAGACTGGAGTAATGATGCTGAAAATGTTGCAGCCGCCTGAATATATTACATTTAAAAATATAATTAATAGCATTTTGCAATATTACTGTTTTTAATCAAATAAATGCAGTCTTGCAGTAAATAAATGCAGTGAGCATAAGAGACTTCTTTCAAAATCATTTAAAATTGTACCATTCCTAAATGTTTGAATTGTGGTGTGTGTGTGTATATATAAATTAATAATTCATATTACAACATGTACTTTTTGCACTGATTGAAACCTGATTTTTACACAAAAAAATGCTGGGTTAAAACAACCCAAGTTGGACAAACCCAGCGATTGGGTTGTTTTTACCCAGCTGTTGGGTTGAATCTTTAACCCAACCTGCTGGGTAGTTTTATTTAACTCAACGTATGTTTAAAAATTACTTTATTGATCACTTAAAATGAACCCAAAATAGGTTGGAAATTAACATTTATTAATATGTTTTATTAATAATAATTAAATAATAAACATGTATTAAATTGCTTATTAATAAATGTTCATCTTTTGATTATTATTGTTGCCTCTAGTAATTATGTGTCTGATTTTTGGCTCATTTTAAGCCAGACATATAATCATTTTAAAACAATAGTTGAATTAAATAAAACTACCCAGCATGTTGGGCAAACATTTAACCCAACCGCTGGGTCAAAACAACCCAATCACTGGGTTTGTCCATATTTAACCCAACTTGGGTTGTTTTTAACCCAGCATTTTTTAGAGTGTAGCTGTATTTTTGGCTGCGTTGTGCATATAGAAAGATAGTCTTTGATATTTGGATCATATGGTTTTTCACTCTGCACAGCTGACACGTGTTGGGGTAGCATAAGGTCGCCATTCTGCCAGATCGTTTTCCCCTCCCAGCATTCCTCAAGTCATGACCCTCAAAGCTGCCTTTGAGTTTGCAGGGGTCAGTAATGACCAAACACCCCAAATCATTCCTCCCCTCCACTCCTTCATATCTCCCCAACATGACTTCTTATCTTCTTCAGTTCTCCTCACCTCTGTAACCTGCTCCCTTTCCCTCAGATTCCCCAATCACGACTGTAGCGTGTGACCGGCCCACTGGCCCAAGTTTGACTCGGGCATGAACTTTGCTGGAATAACAAAGATCCCCTTCCCCTCCTCCAGCCCTCCACATTGCCACAAGAGAAGGAAAAGCAAAATCCTCTGTCCTTCTATCTAATGTTCTTACAGACTGAAGCTGATGGTTGTTTGTTTCTGCCCGCAAACCCAGCAAATCTCCATTGCTTCTGTTTTGATAAGCACAATGACGCAGATAATCTTTGTTATTATTATTGTTACTTTTCATTACTTTAATTCATTTCTCCCTGCGGGGCTGAGCTAGTAATGAGATCCAGACGGAACCAAAGCTTACTTTCTCTCTCTCTCCATCTCTCTCTCTTTCTCTCTCCTCCAGCCTGTTCCAAAAAAGGTTAACACTGCCACCTGCAGTGACCATTTGATTTATTGCTACTGTATAACCACTCTACTGAATACAGCCATTATAATTAAGCAATGTCACATGAGAAAAGGTGCTGCAAATAGTATCAGCATGACTGTGATTCTGACACTGATATTGACCAACAGCACAAGTGTGATACAACAGTAACAGTATAAACAAGAAGTTTTAATGTTTTAAGTTTTTAAATGCTGGATTAATTACACTAAATATACTAAGTAAGTCTTAAAACAAAGCCATAGCAGAATGGTAGCATCTCTCAGTGCTGTTATTGAATTAATAAGTGTTTTTGAATGAATAACTGTTTTTCAACATAATAATTCAGTGATTCCCTTATAAAGACTTATTTCATTCCTGAATGAATCAATGTTTTAAACAAATCAGTTGACTGAATGCATCAATGACTCACTCATTAAGACACTGACATTCTTCATTCTTGAATTAATCAGATTATGATCACATTAATAAGAGGCATAATTTGGACATTAATTAATTAATTACCTGCATGTTGTCAAATAAGTCCACAATCATTAAGTTGAAGGATTCGCTTGTAATAATAGTAATGTTTTAGATTTGAAATACTAACGTATTATTTGTTAATTTGTCATAAATTCTTTTTTTATAATTAAACCACACTGATTTGTGTGTGTGTGTGTGTGTGTGTGTGTGTGTGTGTGCGTGTTATTTAAAAAGATTATTATTGTAAAGTAGATTATTATTAAAAAGTATATTTTGAATATATTGGCTGAGTGAATGATTCAATGACTCACGTATAAGCCCTCCTGTTCGAACCGCCCGAGGTTTACACACACAGCTCTTACCGGCCAATGTCTGTTACACACACGTTTTGTTCCTGAACGAACCAGTTGAGTGAATTATTCAATGATTCACTTATAAAGACAGTGGCTGTATCTGAAAACATAGGTAGCTGCCTCGCTGCCTTATCAGGCAATTACTTTTTAGGCAGCGTTTGCACACAAAGGTACCTCACAAAACCAATTTCAGACAGACTTTTGAGGCAGCATAATGGTTTAATGATCTACAGCAAAATAGAGATAGCTTTGGTAAAAACTAAGCAAATATTTAATTACTACAATAGTACTTTCTCACTATGATATCAGAAGTGTAAAACATTGGGCAAAAATGCACATTTACAAACAAACTGACCATCAACCGCAACTTTCAGAACTTTTCATCTTCATTTTTACCTCAACTGTTACAGAATGAAAATCACAGGATTGTGGAATATCAAAGGCAGCGAAGGATACATGCTGCCTTCAAAAATCGATAAGATGAAGGTATCTCAGGAGGCAGGAAGTGAAGCTAACATTGGATTCGGATGTGCCTTGATGCCTTCCCACCTTGGAATGCATCCTCCGAAGGCAGCATTTTTAAGTTTTCAGACGCAGCCAAAGGTTGTAATAATGTAATGGAAAGAGTCCATAAAAATCTCTATAACTAATGCACAGACTCTTGGCCTATCATGAATGCACAGTGATAATCCAGAACTATCCCGTCATGCAGTTATTGCAATTATTTTTCAAAAGTTAGGTACAGTTTAAATGTATTGTTGAAGAGCAAAATATCTTGTTTAAAATCCCATTTCTGCCCTTCTCTCTGTCTCTGTGTGATGTAAACTGTTGCCACAAGGTATGTCACGGTGGATCTATTCCATCCAATAAATGATCGAGGCTTTACAAACTCGTCCACAGATCCTCAAGCTCTTCACAAAAGTGGCTGAAAAGAGCTAATCACTCCCATTACTGTTTATCCCCTCCCTTAATCACCTTTGGCAAGACGCTAACAAATATTATCCCATTTTGCTAAATCCACTCTGCATGGCTACACTACCCACTTATGGCAGCTCCTGAGTTTACCTCGGGATTTAACAGGCTTGGGTGTGAGTGGCGGCGAGGCTGAGAACACTAATCTACACGCCAAATTTAGGATTAGCCTGTTGAGCCAGGTGACCTCTGGGGCCCGTCTCTGATTGGCCACATTGGAGAAAGGGCTGTGGATTGATTGGCTATGTAGACTGTAGAAGTGCTTATTGTCTTGAGCAATAGATTTCAAGGTGCTCTTTTTTTCTTGACTTGTATCATTTATAAGGAGCCAAAGGGCAAAACAGCATCTTTCTCTCTTTTTCTCGACCCTGATGAGAGTTCAAGTATGCGGCAGTAGATTAAGGAGGTTTAAACAGCACTATTTTCATTCCCTTCAAATGCTAGAGTGACAAAAGTACAGTTTGCAACAGCAGACTATGTAGTGTCTGCACAGTTAGTCAGAGTTATTTTCTTTCACAACACCTCCTCACCTCACCACCCTGAGTTTTATGTCAGGTTCTTGCTTCCATCTATGTATCTATTTGCTGATAACCTTTACATATTTTACACATTTCATTGAATAACTACTTGTAAAAGACAAGCTCAAGTCATATTCTATGTCAAACATGAGCACAAGCATCTGTAGAGTTGTCAGAGGATGATTTCTAATTTCTTTGCTGATAACAAGCATTTAAAGGATTAAGTGGCATTCAGAGCGAAGATGAAACCCTCACCCTTACTCCATCTATTTCTTTCATTTATTTGATATCATTCTGTCTCCCTCTCTGTTTGTGTATGTAGAATGTTAAAATACAGTTCATTATGTGGCTGCATGATTTTGACCTCAGAGTAATCCTACATGATTGGAAGTGCATAATATGGTAAAAGCATTTCACATTAGAGGCATAATTTGGACATTAATTATTCCCCTGCATGTTGTCAAATAATTCCACAATCATTATGATGTAGGATGTACCTGTAATGTTTTATATCTGAAATACTAATCTGTAATTTGTTATCCCACATTTATTTGTCATTTATTGTTTTTATTATTAAACCACGCTGATTCTTAGTATAATCATAAAAAAGTGTAGTTTTTTAATTATTAATTTAGCATTCAAATACAAATGAAATTGAAATCATTCTGTCAAGACATAGAATTAATTCATTCATTTAAATGTTTTTTCATGTTTTTCATGATTTAATATATAATTTCATATGTGTATATTTTTTTATAGGTTTGAGTTATTGTCTCAGGGCAGTGGTTTTAACATAATTTTTATTAAAGGTGCCCTAGAATCAAAAATTGAATTTATCTTGGCATAGTTGAATAACAAGTGTTCAGTACATGGAAATGACATACAGTGAGTCTCAAATTCCATTGTTTCCTCCTTCTTATATAAATCTCATTTGTTTAAAGGGGGGGTTGCATGCGATTTCACTTTTTTAACTTTAGTTAGTGTGTAATGTTGCTGCTTGAGCATAAACAGTATCTGCAAAGTTACAGCGCTGAAAGTTCAATGCACACGGAGATATTGTCTTTTAAAGTTATGGCATTTTATTGCCTACAAAAACGGGTGGTTTGGACTACAACAAGCTTCTTCCCGGGTTGGTGACATCATAAACCCTTGCTATTAACATAAACACGCCCCCGGGAACACGCAACAAAGTGGGCGAGGCCATGTGGCACAGCATAATGAAAGCGGAAGAGTTGTTTACACCGAACGCGAGCTGTGCGACGCGACGCATCAAAAGATATAGAACCCATTATAATCTGTGATATTTTCTACACTGGATGCGGTGCTGAAGACAGCTTCCTGAATCTACACGAGTTCAATGCTGGATTTACACAAAGACTTTTACTGAAAGATGAAGCAGTTCCCTCTTTAAAAGCAGAAGCTGCTGTTCATCAGCCCCAAACTGTAAGTACGTTTTATTGTTTGTCTTTTAAACGTTATGTTATAGTTCTGTTGCTGTTTTTAATGCATCTAGGACGTATACAAAGAGCAACACGTTTTTGCTAGCCAGTTAGCTAAATTCTAGTGCAACAAACACCAACAAACTTCTATGTTCATAGACAAACAGTTGTTCATGCTATAAATTAAACGCTACCTTTACAAAAATGTGACTACTCAGGCATGTATTTACTACAGTAAAGCTTTAATCAGGATAAAACTGTATATTGAAAGCTAACAAACAGCAGTGACAGCTTATCTAAACACTTTGACACAAATACTAAATGAAATACCATTCATAAACATCCTTCAAAAGCCGCGATTGCAGAGGTTCTACTTTTTCCTCTTCATCTGGGTCTGATTCGGCTCAATTTGATACAGCAATGTAGGCGCTATTATTTACTTTCCACCTAAGCGCGTAACTACGAATGGTAAGGGGCGTGGCGTTTCCGGACGCTTCAGCAAATCACGACAGACTGGGCCAGTTACCAACCTGCTGACCAATCTGAGCACATTGCGTATGTCGGAGGGAGTGGCTTCATAGAAGCAGGAAGTCAAACGAGCCGTTCATATAACAGTGGAAACAGAGGTGTAGAATTAAGATAAAATATATGAAAAATACAGCATTTTAAAAGAACCGAAGCATAATCAAAACACCATAAACCAAAAGACCTCAGAAGAACAGGCGAATCTCAACATAACACCGACTGTTACGTAACAGTCGGGATCATTAATATGTACGCCCCCAATATCTGCATATGCCAGCTCATATTCAAGGCATTAGACAAGCCAGTATTAATGTCTGGATCTGTGCACAGCTGAATCATCAGACTAGGTAAGCAAGCAAGAACAATAGCAAAAAATTGGCAGATGGAGTGATAATAACTGATATGAGCCATGATTACATGATATTTTTAGTGATATTTGTAAACTCTTTCTAAATGTTTTGTTAGCATGTTGCTAATGTACTGTTAAATGTGGTTACCATTACCCCCCCCCCCCCCGACTATAGTACAGTGCATTTACAAAGTTCACACAGCTAATATAACCCTCAAATGGATCTTTACAAGATGTTCGTCATGCATACTGCATGCATACTACATACAGTGACAAAGACAATGCATACTACAATCATTCCTCCCCTCCACTCCTTCATATCTCCCCAACATGACTTCTTATCTTCTTCAGTTCTCCTCACCTCTGTAACCTGCTCCCTTTTCCTCAGATTCCCCAATCATGACTTTAGCGTGTGACAGGCCCATGCGTCGGATCATGTGAGTATAGTATTTATTTAGATGTTTACATTTGATTCTGAATGAGTTTGACAGTATGCTCCGTGGCTAATGGGCTGAAGCTAACATTACACACTGTTGGAGAGATTTATAAAGAATGAAGTTTTGTTTATGAATTATACAGACTGCAAGTGTTTAAAAATGAAAATAGCGATGACTCTCTTGTCTCCATGAATACAGTAATAAACAATAGTAACTTTAACCACATTTAACAGTATTAGCAACATGCTAACGAAACATTTAGAAAGACAATTTACAAATATCACTAAAAATATCATGATATCATGGATCATGTCAGTTATTATTGCTCCATCTGCCATTTTTCGCTATTGTTCTTGCTTGCTTACCTAGTCTGATGATTCAGCTGTGCACAGATCCAGATGTTAATACTGGCTTGTGTGATGCTTTGAACGTGGGCTGGCATATGCAAATATTGGGGGCGTAAATATTAATGATCCAGACTGTTATGTAACAGTTGGTGTTATGTTGAGATTTGCCTGTTTTTCGGAGGTCTTTTAAACAAATGAGATTTACACAAGAAGGAGGACTTGAGACTCACTGTATGTCATTTCCATGTACTGAACTCTTGTTATTCAACTATGCCAAGGTAAATTAAATTTTTGATTCTAGGGCACCTTTAATTTCAAATATTTTCAAAGGCAGGTAAAATTGTGAAATAACATTAAAAACACTTTGGATATTCTATAACATTTCAAATTGATTGCTATCTTCTATTATCACATAGTTTCTCTCTCATGCTCCGAAACATTTAGGACCAGTTTAACAAATTCCAAAACAGTTTAAATAATCTGTCATAGTTAAGGTAACACATTACAGCATCCTAACGATCCTATAAAGAGACAGATATCTGATGCAAGTGTTGGCTTGAGTCCTGCTGTATCTGGGAGACAGGTTGCTTTCACATCCTCCCCCATCCTGAGTTGTAATGAACGAGCTGTCTTACCCAAACAAACAGGCTCTCTGGAGAGACATAACAGCTACCTCTCTAATCCAGGAAGTTGCTCTTATCACAACACAAATGGAGTGAAGACGAGAATATGCCTATACAGTATGTAAAACCCTCTATGAATATATATACGATATAGCAAGTCAAGTAAAGGGAATCTGCGAGTGAAAGAACCTGTCATATGCGATTATGGTACAAAGATATGCCTCAGGGCTACATATTAGGTCCAACTGATTTGTTTGTTTTCATTGCTGTGGATGATTATTTTGTCTTTTTATAGCTTGAAACGGAGTTAAGTTTTCATTTTTGGTGTCAGATAATGCATTGAGCAGTACAATGTACCCAAAAAGTATTTGAATTAGATAACAAATCAAGTGTCATTTATTTATTAGAAGATAGATAGCACAAACACACTTTACAAGCTAGCCATTCCACAAAAGAATGTGTTTAATACAATATTACATATTATAATATAAATACATATTAATAAAAATTATACTTTTGTGTATTTATATTATAAGTTATTGTATTAATTTCCTTAAATTATACAGATTTTGTTACAGCAGTGGGGGGAAAAAAGTGAAGAAAATCACTGAACAGCACAAGCACAATACGCTGATCTGTAAAAGAGGGATTTGGCAGTGAGAGGAGTAATTTGTGTGGCCGTCCTGATGTTTGGCGCCGTTCATTAGACAACTTTATGGAGAGCTAAAAGCTGCTTCCAACATTTGGCCCACTCCCACACAGACTGCCTTCAGTGTCAGGCACCGCACACGCAAACACACATTAGACTTGTAGTCACACATTCAATAAGCCAGGTCATTCTTGACATCACGTTTGTTTTGCTGGGTCAAGAGCAGTCGGCCATAAATATAAATAAGCACATTAAAAGCCAAAGATATCAGCAGCGCACTGCAGTGAAGATATCGTTCTGGATTTACAGATGTGTGAGAAATAGCAGCGTTTTCATGATATGATCCAAGCGGTGTCATATTACTACAAATGGTTCAGCTACCCATACTCTTAAAGTGCATAAATTATATTAAGGTTGTGTATTGCATTTTGAAAAAAGACACAATAATTCTGTTTATGAAACCTTGTTGACTGCACCCAGATTTTTACTTTAGGAAAAACAAAGCAAAATAATCTTTTTTTTTTTTTTTTCTCAAAAAATATAAACATTTTACTTGTAAAACATCTGCAAACCACATTTTTTTAGTCACATCAACAGTAGAAAAAAACGATTATTTTTAAGTCCTCTGTGCACTTGAGATCTTCTGTATACTTTCTACTATGTACTTCTCGAAACAGCACCTGTGTAATGCCTTATGGATCCAAACATAATTCATTGCTGGATTATGCGATGTGAACAACTGAATACAAGTAATGAATTATTTATATTTAATAAAAAATCTGCTTGCTTTTTTTAATGAAAAAAACTATGAAATACATGTATATAAAAAATAAAAATATATACATTTACATTTCATTTTAAAAGATTAATATTCAAAAAGTTATTAATTTTATAAATATTTGTATTTAATAAATATAAATATTTAATAAAAAAAATCTGCTTTCTTTTTTATGAAAAAACATGTATATACTATGAAATACATGTATATAAAAATAAAAATATATACATTTACATTTAATTTTAAAAGATTAATATGCAAAAAGTTATTAATATTTTATAAATGACTTTTAAATTAATATTTTTAATTAATAGTTTAATAATAATAACAACAATAATTTAAATTAATAGTAAAATTCATATTTAATATTTAAAATATTTATTTATAAATGTTTTAAATATTTACAGTGTACAGTATGATAGTTTTATCATTTCAAAGTAGTGATGGCATTTAGTTGGAAAGGAGCTTACTGTATATTAATAACTACATTTCTCAGATGTTTAAAGGTTGGTTTGATTTGAATTATGTTTCACTCTTCATTTATAAAACTACTTGTGACAGTGACTTTTGTTGATATGATGTTATAATATTTTATGAATAGTTATCCAACATTTTACACTGCATTGCTGCTACACTTTTCCTTGGAGGATAAAAAACATCGACCACAACCAGAGAGTTTGTGTGGCTTAAAACAGCTGTGATTTTACAACCTCTGAAACCTTACACAGCACAACCTTTGTTTTTTTTCCCTCATATAAACCCAAACTACACCTGTCGTATCCATCTCAGTTTAAAATGCCACAATGTGTGTGTGTGTGTGTGTGTGTGAAAGAGAGCGAGAGAAATAGACCACATCAAATTTAATATCCTCTCCCGACCTACAGTAATTCCTTTATTCCGTTCTTCACTTGTCTCAATAACACACATGACACTAAATGAATGTTCAAATAAAATCAGACGGAAAGGCTAGACTCCAAGAACCAAAACTCTTAAAGTTTCATATTCAAATCCCAAACATTTGTGGAAAAAAGTCTTTGCAAGTTAGCCTAACTTTGTTTTCTTGTTTACTCGCCACTTTTAATCTGTAAAACTTGACGGTTTGCCCTGCCTGCCTCATTACAGACATTTTGACCCCCTGTTGGAAATGAAATGATGCCCCCTGTTGGCACGGATCTTGTGGGGATTAGGACGTCTCTCAGGATCAGCTGGGTCCTGCTCCATCCCAAAAGAAGTAAAACAAATATTAATCAGCAATAGCTCTGTCACACACAAAGCGCACAGAGCCATAAGAGGATGGAAGGAGTTAGGAATCAGATGTTGTGGGAATGGGGGAGTAAAGACACCCCTTGTTTGTGAGTGTGCGTGTGTGTGTGTGTGTGCCGGAACAGTAGTTTACTATGGGACGGGAATGTTTGCTGTTCTCCCTGCCATCCTTAGGTTGGCAGAGGTCTGTGCCCGCACCATGTGTGCCAGTGTCAGCCAGCACTGCCTGCCCCGCCTCCACCTGCTCATTCGGGCAAAGCTACCACGGCGCCATCTGGTGCCCAGTGCAGCCACGCAAGCCATGCCATGTTTAATCAGCGCATATGAGCAAACAGAACGAGCAGGCTGAGCCAGGTGGCAGAGCCGGCTGCCCGTTTGACTGGGGGCCTGGGCGGCCAAACCCAGCAGGGGCATCAAAGCCGGCCCGGGATTATGGAGTAACCAGCCCCTAATCCACCCCCTTATTGGCTCCATTCATATTGAAATGTGTGATCAGAGGAAAGAGGGAGAGCCTGGTCTGGCCGGAGAACGGGCCGGCACAGCTGCAGGGATAAAGTTCCACCATGAGAGCAGCACTTTATTAGACAGCTAAGGCCTCATTGATTGGATTAGAGTTTGGGGGGTCATGGGTCATGGGTCCGTCTGTTTGTGTGCATGTATATTATATATATATATATATATATATATATATATATATATATATATATAATATGAGGAAGGCTGACTTGGTGGGCTAACCTGACTTAGTGGGTGCGATTTGTGGAAGGTTTGGTTCTGGTTGGTGCAGGACTTGGCAAAGCACAAAAGAGTGAAAGAAACAGAGAATGGGCGGAACATAATAGAGAGCAAAAGCTCAGGCCTGGTGTCTGTGCTAAAGATTGATTCCGCCCTGGCCTCTCAGCATGATCCTGTCTGGTATTAAGTTGTAGCGCAGGTTTTTTTTTTTTTTTTTTTGCCAGACAACTGAAACAAGAATTAGCTGGTGACTTAAAGGTTTTCTCTGATTCCTCTACTAGGAAGCGAGACCCGTTTAAGAGCGATTGAATGTGGCTTACCAGGGATCACTGATCATCCTCTGAGCTATTTTTTTTAGGGTAGAGTGTGTGCGGAGAGAGAAAGTGAATATGAATGGGTGAATGTGGTGACATTTAACTGGAATTTCATGATGGCTTTTCAAAATATGTAAATTAACATTTTTGCAAAATAATAGTAATAATCAGTGTTGGGGGTAACGCATTACAAGTAACTTGAGTTAAGTAATCAGATTACTTATTCAAGTAACTAGTAAAGTAACTCATAACAAAATATCTAACTTACGTTTTTCAAATAAATACCGCAAGTTACTTTTTCACATAAATTGACTGAAAGCTCTCCTGTCTCCATGTTGAGAAATAGAGTGCAGAGGTGTTGTGTGTGCTCTGTGAACATGATGGTTATTGTAGTTCTAGACTAATATAAATATAAATATATAAATAAATATAAATATAAATATACTAATATAAATAAATATCTCAAAATTTTATGCAAACCTGTAATAATTAACTATATTAAATTACACAAACATACTTTATGTATTTAATCTCACTTTTTTTAACCAATGTCTTTGCTGCTGATCTTCAATGATCTAATTCAAGCATACTAAGCAAACTTGATTAGATTTAGAAATAAGAGTGTTGAACTTCCTTCTCCTGTATCCTATTCTTCTTTAATCCAGAATGGCAGCACAGCTAGAAGGTTTGTTTGAGCTGCGCCCTCTACTGTACAGTTGTAAATATGCATATCCTTCAGCCTGAGGCTTATTCATTTCACTTTTGGTGTGAAAGGGCCTTACATTTGCCAAAAATAGAACTTTATATGTTGTTATTAACAAAACAAACAAGCAAGCCCAGCCCGCTTGAGAAAAAGTAATGCAAAAGTAATGTAACTCATTACTTTTTATAAAAAGTAACTACATTAAGTAACGCATTTTTTTTTTTTTTTTTTTTTTTTTTTTTGTTTGAGAGCGTAACGCAATATTGTAAAGTAATTCTTTTAAAAGTAACTTTCCCGTACCCTGGTAATAATAATAATTTAAGTTGCTTCTACAGTGCATTTAAAAATAGTTTGCTTAGTTTGTTTTGCCACCCTGTGATCTCATTCTATTCTCAAAATCATTGTAAACTTGATAGCAAAATTAGCATGACATTAATTCAACATTAATTCTGTGTAATCAATATGAAATATATTTAAATGATTAAATATATCTTTCATTCTAAAATGTGACTTTGACTTTATATATTATTATTATTGATTTATTTGTTATTTTAAATTCTAAAGTTTGGTTTAATATTGATCAAGATTATGAGCCAGCAAGTTGTTTGTTATTCTAGTATAATGTATATTTTTATACATTCTGCAGGTACCTTATAATTTGTCATATAGGATGTAGAGCCATACTGCAGTGTGGGGATTTTCTAGTTCTGTGTTTGCTGATCAGACAAATCCTGAAAAGAACAGGATGAAATGTAACAGCAACCGAGAGTTCCTCTTAATATTAGACATGTGGTTATGTAACTTTTATTTGGACCTTTGGTTCAAAACTTTTTCCTGGAAAACAGCCTGTTGAGATTCCACTGGCAGAAGCACAGCTCCCTGTTAGTCCTCAACAGGTATGAACATCAAAACAAAGCTATGCTTTGTGCAAATGAAAAGTGCAAATGAAAATATTCTTCAGATTCCACCAAACCAATATAACCGCTCCACCATCTACTATCCATTGTGAGACAGAGGAGTTGAAAAGGTTTGTGGCTAGAATGCATTAGTGGGTCCGAGGGTCTGGGCTAATCCATTTTGAGAGTGTTTAGAGTCTCCAGCCAGCAGACCTCGGTGGAATCCCTGTTCAAATTCAGCCGGCCCTGCCAGCCAGCTAGCTAGCCACCAACTGAAGCCACACTTGACATCTTATTTAAAGCTTATTGAGCGAAAGGACTTTGTGCCAAGCAATTTCACAGTTATTTGCAAAAGATAAACCTTGGATCTGGAATCAGAGCATTGTAATCTGACAGAGGGGAACTGTTACCGGAGCTAATACCCTGGGTTTTTCTTCAATGAGGCGATGTTCTGAGAGCACATCTGAAGGGCCATCACGTTAACAAACTGACAACATGAGGAGTCCCAAATCGCACTGCATTGTTGGATATGATCAGTATGCCTCAGTATGCATGTTTCATATCGGATGTCAGCCTATAATATGCATCAACATTCCCTGTGTTCAAACATCTGTGGTATGTGTCCTTACTCACCCAGCATCAAAGGAAGATTTGTTAGCCTTTGTGGCAGATTGAAGCAAGGAGGGGGAGCATGAATGTGTGACAGGGAGAAAGGTCATGCTCTTTTAAATAACCTCATCGTAAACCTAAAATGGTCAAGAAAAATACAGGATCCCTCCCTCCTTTGATTCATAATGAATTGGTCCAGCACATAAACCTGAGACTTGTCTCTTTGCTTAGCATTTTTCATGCTGAAGTCAATCGTTCAGTCTACTATTAGCGACCGAGAGAAGCTACAGCAGGTGTAGCATAAATTAAAGGGCACTTTGCCACTGGGCCACATGCTGATTGTTGACTAAACATGATCTAGTCCGTCACTAGTCTAATATTATCTGCAGTATTTTAAGAAGAACCCGCTGCTTTTGACTGCCTTTACTGCATTTTGATTCAGTTGTCAGTCTGGCTTTCTAACAAAATGTAAATCACAGACTTAATAATTCAGTAACAGCAGGCAAAAATTTCATTAGAAACCAGGACATTCTGGGTGATTATTTACAGCCGTGGCTCAAACGTAGTCCTTTGAAACTATATTTTACTCATAGTTTGCTTATTGATTCCAGCAACAAGAGACTTTTCTGGCCTGCAAGTGAATCTTTGGTCCTTTACTTCCTCTACAGGTGAAAAAAGGAAAGACAAAATCTAAAACAGAAAAGGAAAGAAACCTCAGATTTCCGGCTCTTGGTTCTCGCATGTATTACCCAGAGATTGCTCTGTACGAACACACGCCCCTGATGGAGTCATCTGGTGAAGGCATGGTGCTGTTTTTTGGTTCAGAATGATGGGAGATTTATAGTGGTTTCATTGAACCCACGCCTCTGTGTCATAAAAGTTTATAATATTTTTTCCAGGATGAAGATTTTTAAGCATATCTTTACCTCTAGCATGAAGATATAATTCACAGAGCCTGTAACTCACTGTGCTGTGGCAGAATTTCAAAGCATTAATACTGGACTGCTCGAACATGATAAATGACCTCTTTGACACTCCTCCGCCGAACACTGCACTCGGGTTATACATGCAGACGGGGAGAACAGGCACTATTGAGATTACTGTAAAAGTCAAGCAGTGTGATTGCTCACACTTTTGAGTTTGACATTTACTTTCCCATTGTTTGTGTGCTACACTCCATCTGTGTAGTTTGGCTGACATTATTATCCTGTCAAAAGTTGGAACTGAATCAGGGTAAAATAATGACACACCATATTTCACTTTTCACACACACGCACGCACACATATGCCCATAAGCACAAAAAATCTTTTTTTTCCATCTGTGATTTCCGAGGTCCTAAGCTCTGGAAAATTGAATGAATCTATCGCAGTGCTCCAACACACTTGGTTTCTTGTATATGTCCAACACTGCAGTGCAACATATACTTTCAAGTGCAGCATTCTCTCATTGTTTTTCTTTTCATTTCTCTTCCTTTCAATCCCTCAAGCAACATTTTCATCATTACACCATGGGAATGGCCTTTCTAAAGGCTGCTTGTTTGATTGTCCACACATGAGCTCCCCCTTGTGGTGTAAGGAAATGAAAAACACCTGCCACCTAAATAAGCAAAAGGATTTTTTTTTTCTTTATCATATGTATCTTTTATCATATGCAGATTGTCATGTATCAGTTAATCATAGTCCACCTGTGGATTTTGTTCAAAGGAGGAAGAAATATACTCACACAAAAAACTTTCAATATTATGTTAAAAGTATATGAAAATCATTTATTGTCTTATACACTACCTTTGAAAGTTAAGGGTTGGTAAGGTTTATAAGTGTTTTTGAAAGAAGACTCTTATGCATTCCGCAGCTGCTTTTATTTAATCAAAAATACAGTAAAAACAAAAGTATTGTGAAATATTATTAGAGTTTACTGGTGATTTATTCTGATTGAAAAGCTGAATTTTCAGCATCATTACTCCAGTCTTCAGTGTCACATGATTCTTCAGAAATCATTCTAATATGCTGGTTTGGTGCTCAGAAACATTTCTTATTATTATCAATATTGAAAACAGTTATAATATTTTTGTGATTTCTGTCATTTGAGGATTATTCAATTATTCATTGAGAAAGAATAGAAAGTCCGAAAGAACAGCTTCTTTTTTTTTTATGGAATTTTTTTGTGACCTTATAAATGATTTTACTGTCACTTTGATTAATTTAATGTTGCTATAAATAAAAGTATTCATTTCTTCACAAAAAATATAATAATATACTGACTTTCTTTTCTATTTCTTCTTTTTTTTTTTATGAAAACCAACATAGCACAGTACAGTGTCTCATCAGAAATGTATCTTTTCCTTATCGGTTCTGTTCGGTTGTTTTCTTTAAGGTTTGCTCATTTATCTCCCCTCGTTCTCATTTAAAGGGCTATAATTCAAGGCCACTCTGTTAGAGTTTTTTTTTTTTTTTTTTTTTACCTGTGACTCAGGTAATTAACGCCCTGTGCAACAGCAATTAAGCACACCTCTCTGTGGGTGGCTTTAAGGCTGAGGGCCAAGGCTGTGGTGCTTGAGGAGCTTCCATTATGTAAGCCTTCCATAAGACATGCTCACCACCGGCCGCCCACACACAGTCGACTTAATGCTACGTTCCAACGAGGCTGTAGCTCTTCTGCGTTGCCACAGTAACGGATGTACAGTTTCTAACCAACACAGAGGAACAATTTGGCACAGGTTTCAGCCTCTGCCGACTCAACAGGCCTCAACGTAAACATTCACAGCAATCATAACCACACTTCAACTTGTGAAAACCACCTTTTCAGACATGCAACTTTGACCTTGTCCCAGATCCTTTTGACTGACATAAGGGCTCTTGCATGTTTTTGAGGCCGGGTCTCGCCAGGTGAGCTCTGAGCCTGTTGGGGCAGATGTGCGGGCAC
Organism: Chanodichthys erythropterus; assembly: GCF_024489055.1. NCBI lineage: Eukaryota > Metazoa > Chordata > Actinopteri > Cypriniformes > Xenocyprididae > Chanodichthys > Chanodichthys erythropterus. The sequence goes on along the minus strand of NC_090221.1, from coordinate 11,356,077 downwards.
TGCTGGGTGGGAGTTACCCTGAGGGCCAGCGTGGCTGGATTAAAACTCAAATCCTCCTGAGCTCCACACAGGATGGGTGGGGCACTCAATCACACAGAGAGAACACTGAGAAAGCAGCTCAAAGCAGTGGATTCATTGATTGATCATAGGAAATGTAAATTTGATGGTAATATGGGGAGATTTGTCAATGTCAATGTTCATTGTAATTTTAGTATGATTTCTTTTTTGTAGAAGCTGCACTACTGTTCAAAAGTTTGGTGTCGTAAGATTTTCACAGGAATTTTTTTAAATTCATTTTTATTATATTAAATTCAAATAATTTTAAGATGCATTAAATTGATTGAAAGTGACAGTTAAAAGATGTATAATGTTACAAAAACTTTCTATTAAAAAAAAAATAGCATTTTGAACTTTCTATTCATCAAAGAATCGTGAAATGAAAAAAAAAAAAAAAAAAAAAAAACGATTTCCACAAAAATATTAAGCAGCACAACTGTTTTCGCCATTGTAAATAATAAGAAATGTTTCTTGAGCACCAAATCAGCATATTTCTGAAGGATCAAATAAATGCAGCCTTGGGATCCTTTTTCATCTAAAAATTGAAAAATTGTATGCGCTTTGGCCATTCATTTACACGGCAACGGCGTTTTGAACTTTTCAACATGGATTTCAAAGTGGAAGTTTTTGAGAACAAAACTATTATTGTTTCTGTGTAAACTGCAAAAACGCAAATTTATGAACGTATGATTACGTATTATGTGTTCAGCCTAGGCGCATTGTGTTTCTTTACAAAGTAACATCGCCATTTACTGGCCTCAGTGTTGCCAGGTCTGTGGTCTTCCCGCGGAATTGGGCTACTTTAACGGGTTGAAGCGACTCTAAATAGCATGATATTTAGCCCCTGGAATGCAAATTTTACCAAGGGACCCCACCAAAAACATGGATCTTACCCCCAGAACTTCACCAGAGGACCCCCTTGAAACGCAATTGGGCTAGTTTTGAGCTAGTAATTTAGTGGGTTTTGTTGTGAAAACCTGGCAACCCTGACTGGTGTGGTATGAATAATACAGCATTTTTAATCGTTTTTGCGGAACCATGTGAATGGCATCGTTTTTACAAAGTGCACGTGAAAAACAAAAAGGAAAACTTTTCCATTTTCAGTACATCGTTGTTGTGGGTGGTGGGGTATTATGATAACATGAATTATTCTTGTTTCTTTATATTTTTATTATTATTACAAATGGTAAATATATTAATGTCACTTCTCATTCTGTGTCACCTCTGTATTACAAAGATGGATTTTGTTGATAATGATTTCATTTGATTGGAAACAGCCAACAGCCCCCCCCAAGGATTCAATAAATATCGCAATATATCGATACCATGATATTTTTTGGCCACAATAATCGTGGTGTGAAAAATCCAATATCGTGACAGCCCTAGGTATTACATAAACAGAAACACTGCATAGCAGTTAAAACTGTGGTGCATATAACTGTGGAACATTAAAAACAAAAACACGTAGACTATAACATTAACATTACACTAAAGGTCGGTGTGCTGCGCGATTGTGCCATTGTGAGTTATGCGGCCTTTACGTGCTCTCAGAATTATCGTAAATATAACTTTCCTAGGTAAAACTTTCACATGAACGCCCTCCCATTTTAAAACTTGAATTCGATGAGTTTGTAATCACGACTTCAGAATTGGGAATTATCAAATTTCTGATAGCACGTGAAGGCAGCATTAACGTGCTGAGTAGGCTTAAGCTAATTTTCCCACAGTGTCCGAAATTAAAATCAGTGCGACACACTTTGCAAAAGGTGTGGGCAATATCACTTCGAGATATAAATTCACTTTGAGATATAAAATTAAAATCTTGATTCAAATTTGTGCGTCGATTGCGCAGATATCAAAAGCGCAACGGGGTTGTAAGTTGCCAGACTGATGTCACAATGGCTTGGAATTTGTATGATGTGTCGATTGCACGTGTAGAATGCGTTTCATACAAAATCTAGCAACTGGAAAACCTTGGAATAATATATTTATGTGATTATTCATCATATAACAAGGTTTGGGCCATACAAATTACGGGAGTTTCCCAGAGGAAATAGGAAAAGGAGAGGGGGTGGGAGATGGGTGTGAAATACGGGAGACTCCCGGCAAAAACGGGAGTGTTGACAGGTATGATTGGTGAGCATAGGACGCTTCTTTTCAAAAACAACATAAAAAGATCTTACTGACACCAAACATATTAAAGATTAATTTGAAACTTTAACTTCACTACAGTTAACTTCACTACAAGCTACTAACAAATAACTAATTGTATTGAGCTATTTATGGAAGCAAAATGTTTAATTTACCCAGAATTCACAGTTTGAATCAGGAACACTGGAAAAAGATTCTTTTTGACAAGATAATGTGCTGACATTTAGCAGTAAAGCTTAACAGGGACATGCTAACCAGGAAAAGATTGTCCATTTCATGTATAGCATTTTGTCACACTACACAGCTATTCATTAAAAAAAGTAGCTTGTTTTTACAGAATCTACTCTGTTTTGAATTTGAATGCTTGAATCTGTCTAGCTTATGTTGATAACCCTATTAGTTTGAACAAAGAGACTAAAAGAAGTAGAGGTCTCCAAATCAAGGAAAATTCATGTATTTAGTGTCATGCAAGCTGGTTTTGAGCTTTTCCTAAAGGCACATACATAAGCTCGGCTTTTCATTCTGAGCTCCAGAGGACCCAATAAAGCTCCTATCACAGAGAGGATATGGGGCATGTTTATCTTTTCTGACACAAACCTCAGCATCTCACAAATTAAACCACCCTCGCACAAACAATGCAGCCCTATGCTTTGATGCCTTCATCAGCTTTCTGTTGTGATGAGGCCTCTCACCTTTGGATTTATGTTGACTAGTGTTTCATCAGACTAGGTAAGCAAGCAAGAACAATAGCGGAAAATGGCAGATGGAGCAATAATAACTGACATGATCCATGATTACATGATATTTTTAGTGATATTTGTAAATTGTCTTTCTAAATGTTTCGTTAGCATGTTGCTAATGTACTGTTAAATGTGGTTAAAGTTACCATCGTTTCTTACTGTATTCACGGAGACAAGAACCGTTGCTATTTTCATTTTTAAACACTTGCAGTCTGTATAATTCATAAACACAACTTAATTATTTATAAATCTCTCCAACAGTGTAGCATTAGCCGTTAGCTACAGAGCATAAAGCCTCAAACTCATTCAGAATCAAATGTAAACATCCAAATAAATACAATACTCTCATGATCCGACGCATGCATACAGCATGCATGACGAACATCTTGTAAAGATCCATTTGAGGGTTATATTAGCTGTGTGAACTTTGTAAATGCACTGTATTATAGTCGAGAGCTCGGGGGGCAGGGAGTGAGCGATTTAAAGGGGCCGCAGCCTGAATCGGTTAATGATGCCCCAATATAGGCAGTTAAAAAAATTAATTTAAAAAAATCTATGGAATATTTTTAGCTGAAACTTCACAGACACATTCAGGGGACACCTTAGAGCAGGGGTCGGAAACGCAAAATGTTCAAAGAGCCATATTGGACCAAAAAAAAACAAAAAAAAACAAATCTGTCTCGAGCCGCAAAAAAAAAATAAATAAATAAATAAAAGCCTTATATGAAGGCAACACAGGCTCTAAGTGTATATAGCGTTATTAGCCTACTATCAAAATGACTAAGTAGGCTACAAATACATAATGAGGTATTCCAGAGGTATATATTTAAAAACTGCTGAAAGCTACAGAAAAAAGAAGCAAATGGATCGGTGCAATTCACAGAAACAGCTGCTCCAGGCAGAGAAACATGGATTTGCAGTTATCATTTTGTGTCAAATTGTTGGATCTTGAGGTAAAATCATTCCATATTGTATGGTTATATATTATGTTGACAAATCATCAATTAAATATTTTTCATCTTATATTCTGCATAATTGTGTTTTAAAATACACACTGACAAAAACTATACTATAAAACGATATGTTTTAGGGCTGGACAATATGACGATGTATATAACATTGATATAACTGATTACGCGGATTTAAACCTACATATATTGTAGTTATATAAAATATTCACAGGCAGATTTGCTTTATGTATTTCCCCGGCGTCGAAATCAGGCACATATAAATGTCAGGAAACACGATTCCTGGCTGCATGTCAATATCCATGGATTAGGTTTATTTGACATGTTGTAAGAAACACTTTCGAGTCCAACCTTCAGTGTAATTCGTTTGTTTTACTCACGTTTTCGCAGTTTCCCCTATTAAATCTAGTCACGCATCAGGTTCTTTTGCCACTCAGTCCAGCTGAGGGAGCGCGCTTTCGACGGGAAAGTGACGTCGATGCATACGCTCACGCCGCGCTGAAACGTGTGTCGCAGCCTATGACGCAAATCTTCGATGACAGAAATGTTGAAATTTAATATTTATTACACACATTTTTACAGCATTGGGAAACGTTAAAGGGATAGTTCACCCAAAAATGAAAATGTTATGTTTATCTGCTTACCCCCAGTGCATCCAAGATGTAGGTGACTTTTTTTCTGTTAGTGAGGTCAAAAAACGCGTTCTGTTGACGGAAGTGATGTCTCGCCCATATACTTCAATGAGCGCGAGACATCCCCTGCGTTCCAATGTCCATACTATCCATCCTAAATAGTATGTGAGATTAAAATAAGTGTGTCCCAAAGCATATAGTATGTTGAAAAGAGTATGCCAAAAGTCCCCGGATGGTCTACTATTTCCGGTAGATTTTCGAAGTGTGGATCCGTGCACACTATAAAGGCTAATATTGCCCACAACCCATTGCGCATTGGACGAGGATTCAGTTCAGAACTACAAACACGAGTAAAAAGTGCTAAAAAACTACAAAACATGGCGGATACGCGCGATCGACGCTGAGAGATTTGAGTGACTAATAATCAGTTTAACCTGATAGAAAATATATATTTAATGTTACCCGTGTTATTTTTCGTCTGCAAATACCAATGTGGACTTTTATAAAGATCCGAATGGCCATTAACTTTTAAATGCATCATTATGCATTAATATGAGGACAGTTCTCCACATGAAAGACTCGCGACTGCAAATCAACGTGCTGTTTCTCTCCGATACGGTAGGATATTAACTAAATGAAATGTGGAGGATGTAAGATCATGACAGGCCAGTTTACGGTGACAGGACGCGATTGTATGACGTGTTAGTATGTCCCAAAGCTTGTTTACTCTTTTGCTACACACTCAAAAGTAAGTACTTTTTGTTCACAGAAAGAGTACATAGGCTACTTTAAGGGCGTAGTATAAGTAGGCGAATTGGAACGCAGCAATTACTTCCGTTGTCAGAGCGCGATCAGACCTCACTAGCCGGAAGTTGAACGAAGTTGGACATAGTGGTGTATTAGAGGTAAAAAAATTATATAAATACTGTTCGGTTTCTCGCACAAACCGATCGTTTCGTGTCTTAGGACATCAATGTGTCGTCACGAGCTGCAGGTTTTAATTTTTATTTGTCTATGGAAGTTTTTTCGACTCTTATTGTTCAAGTTCCCAATCACTGCTATTATTTGACTGACAGACGGCAGCGGTTGCAGTTAAAAATCATAATTTGTGTTCGACTGAAGAAAAAAAGTCATCTGATATCTTGGATGCCCTGGGGGTAAGCAGATAAACATCAAATTTTCATTTTTGGGTGAACTATCCCTTTAAGAATGTTTGTGTCATGTTTGTCCTCCTACAGAAACCATATATTTTTGAAAAAGCTCCAGGGAGCCACTAGGGGAGCCCTAAAGAGCCGCACGCAGCTTTAGAGCCGCGGGTTGCCGACCTCCGCCTTAGACTTATATTACATCTTGTAAAAACTGGTTCTAGAGCACCTTTAAAAATGTTTATTCATAAAGGGATCCTGACAAAAGTGTGGCCTTAAAGGGATAGTTTACCCCAAAATGAAAATTCTGTCAAATTCTGTACTACTGTCATTCCACATCTAACTAAATCTTATATTTTGACAGTTCATAGGTTCCAAACATCATTGGACCACACTGACTTTGATTTTATGGACTATATATTTTGTTTTTTGTGAAGGTTAAACAGGTTTGAAACAAAGATGACAGAAATTGTCATTTTTTAGGTGAACTATCCCTTTAAGCACCCCTTTAAAATGCTATAATAATTCGCACCCCATCTGAATTGACCATTTAAATCTCTGATTTTCTTTGCAAATTTGCGTGGCAAAGTTCTCATGTGAGAAGAAGGTCTTTGTACTAGGAAAAAAAGTGAAGGATCTGTCCCCTAGCACTCTGGTATTGAGGAGGCATTACATATTCACAGGGGGGGGATCTAATGCAATTATGAGTGTTTACTTACACCATGTGTGGCCCCCTTCTGCTGCTCTGTGCCACTGGCTGCCCAGGCCAACCAGGAGGAGATGAAAAGACACCGAACGGGAAGCCAGTGTGGCTCTGTTTGTTTTCAGAATTTAGCCCATCTCCCCTCATGAGAGACGCTATCTGAGACCCCTGCTAATTAAAGTTACCCAAGAAGAGAAGGAGCGCGCAGAGAAAGAGATGTGTTTGGATTTGAACCCAACTCAAGAGCGCACCGAAAGTCAAAAGTGGGGTTCGGCACGGTGGAAAAATATACATAATGTATGATGTGACAGCAAGTAGCCTTGTTAGTTGAGTATGAATGTTTGTGTAAAAGATTAGCTAGGCTTCTTTATTAGCAGTCATCTGAGGAGGTCTCCCTTTAGTGTCTTATTACTGATGCTGTGCACACTCAATTACCTTAACCTCAAATATTGTCAATTAAGCAGGAGGCTTGTTTGTTTCTTCTTTTATGTCGTTCTTCCGTAGTTATTAGTCCCCTCGTGAGATAAGCTCAGCGTGCGCTGATAATCAGCCGAGAGGAGGAGTATAGGCCCTCTTTCTGAACTTAAACATGCCTCACACCCTGCTTGTTTGACTTTTTTATATTTTGACTTTGTACCTGGGGACCATGGTGACATTTCACGGGTGTGTGTTTTGTGGCAGAGTTGATATTAAGCAAATCTGCTGCTGCTTATATTTGCACTTAGGGATTTTAAAGTGTAAGCAAGCACAAGCGGGAAAGGTTTCCGACCACCTGAGGGGAAAGCGTTCGATATTTGCTAAATAGATAGAGCCTCTGAAGGCACTCCCAGTATGAGGTTTAAACACACACATTCCTCCCCCATAAGTAAATGTTCATATTCAATAAATGCTTTTAGCCAAAGTAACACTATACGACTCCATTCAAACATGAGTTGACCTTCCATTAAAAAACATTGTCACTTCTCTTTCTTTTTTAGTACAGTAAAATAGAAATTATGGTAGACCTTGATGCCTTGGATCTGTAGATCAACAGATAAAATGACAAATCCATTGGATATCTCCAGGCAGCATATGGTATAAGATTTAAGCCAGAGAGCTACTGAACCTAAGGCCAGGCTTAGCTGAAGGTAACAGACAGCATATATTCTAAATGTCTCTTGTGCAGTTTGTATCTGTTGTGTGGGAGGCAGACAGAGAGTGGTGTTGCAATTCTGTTTTATTTATCCCTACACACCCATGTCCTTTTGTGCAACACGTCTGGGTACACTGCAACAAACATATTTATCTGTGTATGAAAATTTAGTTTGGCAAGACTTTGTTTCATTGCAGTCAAAACATGTAGAGAATCATGGCAGCTGAGGCCCATCCTCCAATTTATAAACCTGACAGTGTTTCTTAACACTGCAATTACGTAATTGCTCCTCAGACAAAGATGCTAACCATCCATTTTGGTGGTGTGCATGTTTTTTTTCTTTTTTTGTGTGCGTGTCGCTTCATAGCTATTACACATCATAACCTCAAATCCTCTACATGAGCATTAGCAAACCATCATAACAAACAAACCTTAGCATTGTCTCAAATCTTTTTGTCTAGTGTTTAAGGGTTAGTTCACCCAAAAATGAAAATTCTGTCATTAATTACTCACCTTTATGTCGTTCCACACCTGTAAGACCTTCGTTAATCTTCGGAACACAGATTGAGATATTTTTTAATCAAATCCGATGGCTCAGTGAGGCCTCCATTGACAGCAAGATAATTAACACTTTCAGATGCCCAGAAAGCTACTAAAGACATACTTAAAACAGTTCATGTGACTACAGTGGTTCAACCTTAATGTTATGAAGTGACAAGAATGCTTTTTGTGTGCCAAAAAAAATAAATGTATTCAAAACACTGCTTCATGAAGCTTTGAAACATCACGTGATTTCAGTAAACGAGGCTTCGTTACCTCATAAGTATTTCGAAATTTCAATGGTTCACCACTGGGGGTGACTTTGGCAATTTGAAACACCACTGGTTCAAAACAAAAAAAATGTAAAGCTTTGACGCTTCATGAAGCAGTGTTTTGAAATCATAAATAAAGTCATTATTTTGTTGTTGTTGTTTTTTTTTTTTGGTGCACAAAATGTATTCTCGTCGCTTCATAACATTAAGGTATAACCACTGTAGTCACATGAACTGTTTTAAATGTCTTTAGCTTTCTGGACATCTGGAAGTGTTAATTATCTTGCTGGCAAAGCAGGCCTCATTGAGTCATCAGATTTTATCAAAAATATCTTAAAGGTTTTTCGAGTGTGGAACGACATGAGGGTAGAATTTACATTTTTGGGTGAACTAACCCTTTATCTTACTAAAACTAGTTTCTAACTTCATTACAATTTTCATACAAGTTTTCAAAAATGCGTTGTTTTTGAATGGTGAAACTGTTCATAATACATGTCAATTTATAAAACCTGAAATGTTAAAAATGTATTTGTTTATACTACGTTTGGGGTCAAAGGTATTGTTTTTTGAAAGAAGTCCTTTTATTCTCTGCATCATTTATTTGGAAAAAGCTAAAGTGTTCATTGTTTGTTCATGATGCCTAATGCATCAAAGTTTAAATGAAGCTTACCATTATAGTTTCTAAGTAGCTTGCTTCCCCAATGCTGCTTTTGTCATAATAATACAAATCTATTGGAATGTGAGGATCATTTTATTTAATGAAGTAGATATGTAGTCATAATAATATAATTAGTATTTACTCCCTTCAAAATCCCCAACAGGCTATGCTAATCCAGTGTCAACCAACTTCAGACAAGGAGATCCGCTGCAGTGCAGGTGTGCAACTTCAGTATTGCTGACCTCTCCTAACCCTTCCAGCCACGTTTGATAAGAGCTTTCCCTTGCTAGAGCAGGACTACCAGGACTGTGTCACTGGATCCGGGTTTGCTGTGTTGAGCTTTAGGCTGGGGATGTCTGAGGCATTGGCTGGCATTAACACTAATGGCCCGGATTTACTGCTAAAACAGGGCTTCTACCAGGGTGGTCTTTCCCTGACTTAGAGACGCATTCTTCCATGGCAGTTTGGGCTTTGTGTTCATCTGAACTAGGCCACTGTCTTTTTCTCTTTCTCTCTCTTTCTCTGTGTGTGCTGTCTGTCTCTCTGTCTCAGGTACTTGTTTTAACATTATCATTGCCACTGAAGCTTGAGTGTACCATCATTTAAGACAATCCAGAGGCTGTGTTTGTTCATGTTCTCTGCCAACCCCTTTGAGCTGAGTTGCACACCAAAGGAAACCTAAAAGAAGCACACCTCTCAAAGAAATGCCAAAAGAATACAAACAACCAAAACTGAATTTTATGTCTCACCACCACAGAAACAACTTCAAACAAACATTAAAGAAGACATTCATTTATAATGAATCTTGACACAGTTGTTCATACTTGCACATTACACAATGACGTTTTATTTGTTCAATTGTATTTCCACATGAGAGGAATGCCAACTGACAAAGTCTTCATCTTGACAAATCTTGATTTACCTGTGAACATAAATCACTCCAATTACAAAGTAAACTGACATAAATACATTTACATTTCAAAGGCGTTACAAATGTGTTTTTCTGCATTCAGATCAAATGAATCATTTGCCTCTCAGTTGTTCACAGTCACACTCGGTAGATCCTAACCCAGATCCTACATAGTCCGACCAGTTTGTCATCTCTTCTACAGCACCTGGGCCACCTGGATAGAAATTTATCTAACTACAGTTTCTAACTGTAATTACTAACTGTAATTTTAGGAAACATTTATGTTTCAGATGCATGGTATGCAGAATCTCATTTCTTGTACAGGAAGGTTTTTTTATCCTTAAGGCTATCAGAAGAAATTATAGAGGTATTATATTGTCAAAGACATGAACAAAATATGATCTTATCACTGGAAGATCCGCTCACAACATTGCATGGTGACAAAGGCCGTTTTGCACTGATCAACCTAGCATTGTCATACATTCAAACACACAGGTGCACCCCCACACACATTTGAACACCCTCACACACATTAAATATAATAATTAAGGTAGAAATCTTTTGATCCACATCTAAATATTGAGGAAGGCAATTCAGCCCCTTTGACATTTTTTCTCTTCCAGGCTATATTTGCTCAGCAATATTTACTTATGCTGGCATTTCCGTTGTTTGTCAATTTTCCTTATGAGGCTGTCGTGTCTGTCGGAATGATGCACGGTGCCGACTACACATTTGGCAGGGTAAATGCCTGATATTTGCCTGGACCAAGCTCATGTGAGAGGAATATGTCTCATATCTGTCATGGTAAGCACACAGGACAAATCGTTATTCTTCATTAGAATCTGATACTCCATTGCTTTATTTGACTTTACCTTCTATTTATATGTCAATCACGTTGATGAAAAACACACAGGGTAGCTCGATCAAAGGTCACCACATTTACAATAGACTTATTTAAATTGGCATGGAATCATATTTGAAATAAAATATAAACATTTGTTCATTTAGCAGACATGTTCAAAAGTTTGGGGTCAGTAAGATTTTTTAATGGTTTAAAAGAAGTATCTTCTGCTCACCAAGCCTGCATTTATTTGATTAAAAATACAAACAAAAACAGTAATATTGTGAAATATTATTCCAATTTAAAACAGCTGTTTTCTATGTCAGTATACAGTAAAGTGTAATTTATTCCTGTGATCAAAGCTGAATTTTCAGCATCATTACTCCAGTCTTCAGTGTCACATGATCCTTCAGAAATCAATCTAATATTATGATTTGATGCTCAAGAAACATTTATGATTATTATCAATGTTGAAAACAGTTATTTACATTTTTATTTCATGATGCTATGATGAATAGAAAGTTCAAGAGAACAGCATTTATCTGAAATCTAAATCTTTTGTAACATTAAACACTAATGTTCAAAAGTTTGGGGTCAGTAAGAATTTTAATTTTATTTTTGGGGGATAAAAATAAAATTAATCAATACTTTTATTCATCAAGGATGAGTTAAACTGATCAAAAGTTACAGTAAAGACAATTATAATGTTAGAAAATATTCTATTTTAAATAAATCTTGTTATTTTGAACTTTCTATTCATCAAAGAATTTTGAAAAAAAAAATTGTTTTCAACATTGATAATAATCATAAATGTTTCTTGAGCATCAAATCATCATATTAGATTTCTGAAGGATCATGTGACACTGAAGACTGAAGTAATGATGCTGAAAATTCAGCTTTGATTACATTTTACTGTATACTGACATAGAAAACAGCTGTTTTAAATTGGAATAATATTTCACAATATTACTGTTTTTGTTTGTATTTTTAATCAAATAAATGCAGGCTTGGTGAGCAGAAGATACTTCTTTTAAAACATTAAAAAATCTTACTTACCAAACTTTTGAACGGTAGTGTATAAACTCTAAAAAAATGCTTGGTTAAAAACAACCCAAGATGGCTTGAAAATGGACAAACCCAGCGGTTGCGTTAACTGCTTGCCCAATGTGCTGGGCAGTTTTTATTTAATTCAGTTATTTTTAAAAAATTCCCAAATGTCTGGTTTAAAATGAACCCAAAATAGGTTGGAAATTAAAAATCAGACACATAATTACTAGAGGCAACAATAATAATCAAAAGGTGAACATTTATTAATAAGTAATTAAATAAATGTTTTTTGTTTACTTATTATTCATTAAACTTATTAATAAATGTTCCTTTATTAAACATTGATAAATGTTAATTTCGAAACCTATTTTGGGTTCATTTTAAGCAAGCAATACAGTCATTTTTAAACAATAATTGAGTTAAATAAAACTAGCAGGTTGGGCAAACTTAACCCAACTTCTGGGTTTGTCCATTTTCAACCTACACTCTAAAAAATGCTGGGTTAAAACCAACCCAAGTTGGGTTGAAAATGGACAAACCCAGCAATTGGGTCAAATGTTTGCCCAACGTGCTGGGTAGTTTTATTTAACTCACCTGTTGTATAAATATTACTGTATTGCTTGCTTAAAACGAACCTAAAATATGCTGGAAATTAACATTTATTAATATGTTTAATAAATGAGCATTTATTAATAAGATAATGAATAATAAACAATAAACATTTATTAAATTGCTTATTAATAAATGTACACCTTTTGATTATTATTGTTGCCTCTAGTAATTATGTGTCTGATTTTTAATTTCTCACCTATTTTGGATTCATTTTAAGCCAGCCATATAGTCATTTTTAATCAGTAGTTGGGTTAAATAAAACTACCCAGCAGGTTGGGCAAACATTTAACCCAACCACTGGGTTAAAACAACCCAATTGCTGGGTTTGTCCATTTTCAACCCAACTTGGGTTGTTTTTAACCAAACATTTTTTAGAGTGTAACTTGGGTTGTTTTTAACCCAGCATTTTTTAGAGTGTATCACCAATTTGTTTAGACAAACTGATTCAAAAGAGTCATTAATGTACTAAACCAGACATAACTTATGTTTCTAAACAATCAACAGACTGTACACACGTTTTTTTCTGTTAACACATTGTCACGATAAATAACAGTGTAGAATTTCACAACACTACCCTCTACTTCTAAAATAAAACAGAAAAAAAAAAACTACATGATTTAAAAATACTAATGCTACTAACTCAAAACTAAGAAATGTATATTTGGTAGGCCTACTTTTAACGGCACTACTGATTCTGCCCACTAACTGAAGAGAAGCAGTCTGAATGGTCCACTTGATTAAATGACATTTTGTGTTAATTAATTGAATCAAGTTAGACTTTCATTTGAGAAAAGCTTCAAAAAGTGAGATATCTCCCTGTACAATAGGCTATAACTTAGTAGGCCTTTGTCCTCTACAAAATTCCCTGCATCTACAAATGAGCGCAGTGAACAAACACCTGTCGCTACTTGTCTTCTATCTTTTGATGTCTCAATTTTTCAGTGATCTCAATAGAAAGAGAAACAAAAAAAAAATCACAGCTTTGAATCTCTGATTGATTGCACAATATAGCAGGGGGTGGGGTAAACGTGAGGGAGACTTTGCTTCATTTTTCCATTTTACGTAAAGATGGAAAAGGGGGAGGGGGATCTGCCAAGAGTATTCATTTGATCTGAATGGAACTACAATTTATTCCTGGACAGCCATCCCAGTTCATCATGGAGAGGCATTCCCAAGCCAGCCTTTTGTCTCTGGTTCTGACAGGCCACAACTGCTATTCTAACCCTCAAGAGCATGCTATATTAAATCAATATATAATATTACCAAGGTCAAAATGCAACCCGTGATCAGCTGCATGTTTCCCCAAGCCCTAGTGACACGCACCCATCCATCTCCCTAAGACAAAATTCTTTCTATTTTACTAGAGGCTTCTCACACAGCATGTCCTACTAGAAGACAATGAAGGCTCAGATGATAATATTATTGTTGAGAACTGGTGGATAGTGGTTTCAAAGGGAAATGGTACATGTTTAAGAGAATGGAGTCCTGGTGGTTTGCTCTGTAATGATGTGGAACATAAACACAAGAACACAGATATTTAGCCAAGCCTCAGTGAAATTAAATACAGGTTAGAGTCAAACTTTGTCTTCATTCAGACAGTACACAGAAGAAAGACAAAAGAGTGGGAAAAGGATGTTTTGTAGTACAAGATTGCCATCTACTGGTAAAAGTAATATACAAGCAAATCAAATGCATCAGTTTAAGCTTTATTGTGTGAAACATTTAACAAGTGACAATGTATATTCCTTGAGGATATTAGCATTAAAAAAACATTTTAGCTCTGCAGTACATACTGTATGAAATCATACTGTACATTGCATTATGACAACATTGATTCTTCTCCCCTGGATATAATGTAAGAAATGAACATAAACATTGTTCTGTTGGAGGAAGACAGGACGCTACCTTCATTTCACATATTGATCACAGTACGAATACTGAAAAAGAGAAAGTGTACATTAGCATATATTATATAATTATCAGTTAATGTAAAGACTTCTGTGTGTTGTATATGAAAAATGTTATCAGCACAACACAAGATCTTTAGTGGATTCACAGAACTAACCTTTTTCCGGTGATCATGAGATCGAAGGCCTGGTTAACCTGATCTAAAGTCAGTTTGTGTGTCACAAACTCATCCAGCAGAAGCTTGCCACTCATATAATCCTGCACCAACTTGGGCACCGCCTCAACACTCTTCCAACCTGTCAATCAGATAGGAAGAACAGAGAAGTTACTTAATTTTTTTGCAGGTGTCTTCCGCCCAAACAAATCACATTACACTAATAAACAGTAAAATTAGAGAGGACTGTAAAATGATCACATTAAACTGGTACTGCACCTGCAACATACACATCAAAACATGACCATGAGTGATATTTTAATTGACCAGGCATGCTTTTACCGCCAAAATAGGAGCCTTTGAGAGTTTTTCCAAGTAGAATATCCTCAGAGACCAGAGTTAGTTCCCCTGTCCGGGTCCAGCCCACCATCACACAGACTCCCCCTGCAGGACTGCACGCTTCCACAGCAGCCCTCTGATTGTACGACAAGATTCATTTATTTACATATGAATCTAGATCAGTAATGTTTTTCTATGACTATGTGGTTTGCCATCTTTGACTCTTTGACAATTAAAGTGTTCCTACTTCCTAGAAATAAAAAAAACTATATAATAATGATAATGATAAAGATATAGTTTTAAACAGTGTTGGGGGTAACACAAGTAACTTGAGTTACGTAATCAGATTACTTTTTCAAGTAACCAGTAAAGTAACACATTACTTTTTCAATTTACAACAAAATATAAGTTACTTTTTTACAGAAGAGGATCAGGGCCAAGCAATAATAAAAAAAATAAAACCATCTCGAGATTAAAGTTGTTAAATTTCAAGAAAAAAGTTGAGATAAAATGTTGAGAATAAACTTGTTAAATTTCGAGAAAAAAGTCATTAAATTACGAGAACAAATTCGTTAAAATATGAGAAAAATGTCGTTAAATTTCGAGAAAAAAGTCGATAAAATGTAGAGAATAAAGTCATTCAATTATGAGAATAAAGTCATTAAATTACGAGAAAAAAGTTGTTAAATTATGAGAACAAATTCGTTATTTAACGAATTTGTTCTCGTAATTTAACGACTTTTCTCGTAATTTAATGACTTTATTCTCAACATTTTATCTCGGTTTCTTTCTAAAAATTTAACAAGTTTTTCTCGTAATTTAACGAGTTTATTCTCAACATTTTATCACAAGTTTTTTCTCAAAATTTAACAACTTTAATCTCGAGATGGTTTTATTTTTTAATTATTGCTTGGCCCTAATCCTCTTTTTCAAATAAGTAACTCGGTTATTTTTTAACATTTCGCATGTTGAGAGAAATAAAGTGCAAAAGTGTTGTGTGCACTGTCTAAACATGGTTATTTTAATTCTAGACTAAATGTGAACATGCATTTATTCATCTCACTTGCACGAAAACATTCAGTATTCCTCAAAATGCATAAAACAGTGAAATGCAATCTCAGAATTTTACGCAAACCTGTAATAATTAACTATATTAAATTACACAAATATACTTTATGTATTTAATCTCACTTTATAAACCAATGTCTTTTCTGCTGACCTTTAATGATCTAATTCAACCATTATAATAAGAAAAAATTACTTTAGATTAGATTTAGAAATAAGAGTGTTGAACTTCCTTCTCCTGTATCCTTATGCATTTCCTACAGCCTATTCATTTTACTTTTGGTGTGAAAGGGCCTTAACATTTGCCAAAAATATAACTTTTTTTGTTATCAAAAAACAAACAAGCAAACCCATCCCAGGTGAGAAAAGTAACACAAAAGTAATGTAACGGATTACTTTTCATAAAAAGTAATTAAGTAATGCAATTAGTAACATTTTAGAGTGTAACACAATATTGTAATGCATTACTTTTAAACGTAACTTTCCCCAACACTGGTTTTAAAAATCGTTCTAAATCCACACCACACAGCTATAACAAAAACAGCACAGAGGAACAATATCATTGGAATCACTTTCAGAGCAATTTTTGAGACAGGGATATCTGTATGTCAGAGTTATGGGAGTGCCAAAAGGTTCCAAAATGTACAGAATGCTACAACAGAAACTAACCTCTAACCCTACCCCACACCATTCGTGACCAATTGTAAAGACCTTTCGACATGCCCACTACTCCGACCTGTAGATACCCACACTAGGGATTTTTTCAGCCACTGAGCTAATGTGTGATGAAAACATTGATAACCAATCAGAATCCATCCTGCTTTAAAGAGTTTGAGCATTTAAAGCAGCAGACAACATAACTGCTGCACGGTTATCATAAACAACATTATCGTGCATTGGTGTGGATGTTAATATAGTTATCGCTCTAGTTATCTTTACACTTATCATTGGTGTGAACGGGCCTTAACTTACCATGACACCCACGTTCCCCACACACTCAAGAGCGAAGTCAACACCACCATTAGTCAGCTCCCTCAGCACCTCCTGAATTGCTTTATTGTGGTCTTTCGGGTTCACAAACTCAGTGGCTCCAAATGTCTTGGCGATCTCAAACTTGTCTGGGTTGATGTCAACGGCGATGATCCTGGTGGCACCGGCAGCCTTGCATCCCATGACAGCTGCCAGTCCGACAGCTCCCAAACCAAACACCGCACATGTAGAGCCAGAGTCTACCTGGGAAAGACAATGCCAAACTATGACACGCTACAAGCTGGTGGGATGTTACTTTTTGCCGTTATGCCAGTAGAAATCACACACACATTGCCTGTGTTCACTGCTGCCCCATATCCTGTAGATACTCCACAGCCCAGCAGACAGACTCTGTCCAGAGGAGCGTCTGGGTGAATCTTGGTGACGTTGTCCTCTGGCACAACAGTATATTCAGAGAAGGTGCTGATACCAATAAACTGATGAATCTGCTGATTCTTACAGGTGATCCTGCTAGTGCCATCTGCAAGAACACACTGCTGAGTTTTCTCCCTAGGAAATAAAGAGGTTTTAAATAGAACTGATTTATTTTATCACCCACCTCATTAATCTAGTCTATGAGTTTAGGAGAACTTAAAAAAAATCACAATAACGCACCAGTTTTTGGTGCAGAGGTTTGTCTTTGGACTCAGGCAGCGTTCACATTGTCCACACTGTGGCACGACTAGAGGAATAACTTTATCACCTGTAGATAAATGGTAGAATGCAGTGTTTTAAATTAAAGCACAATTGTAAGAACTATAAAGCAGATGTATTTACATGCCATTTTTATTTTTTTAATCATTTACTTATTTATTAATTATTGTATCTTTTATCACTATTAATCTATTTATTTGCTCTTTATACATGTTTTTGTTACATTTTTGTACATAGGCTAATAAAGACAAAAAGACCAAGAAAAAGACCAATTACAATTCAGTATTCAAATATTACAGAAGTCATCACTGTCAGTTACATTTTAAATAAAGAAAATATCAATGAGGAATTTTTTAATTATATTTTAACATATTTATATGTCTACACTTTTTGTTTACCTTTAGACATCTTTGTGACACCTGGACCAACACTCTCCACCACACCTGCCCCCTCATGCCCCAAGACCAAAGGAAAGGGTTGGGGATTCATAGTTTTACCAACCTCATGCAGGAAAGTCCAGTCTGTGTGACATACTCCAGATGCTACAATCTGACAAGGGTCAATTAAAAGTCATTGTTCTGATACATAAATAGCGCTTGGCCATTGATACCACATCACAATAACATATGCAAGTGTACATATATGCATTGTATGTAAACAAACATGGCCATGGGCAAAGGAGTGTAACGGACCTACCTTAATTCGTACTTCATGTGCTTTAGGAGGGGCAACCTCCACTTCCTCAATGGAGAGTGCTTTTCCGGGTTCCCAGGCCACTGCTGCCTTGCACTTGATCACCTTATAAAAATAAATAAATATTTAATTTCATAGTCCTACAAACAGCATTCTTTTATGAGAACTATCTAATGATTCTCTTTCCCTTATGTCCTTACCTTGCCCTCAGTTTCCATGATAACTACACACTTTTAATACAATGAATCGTTTTCAAAGTTGCCAATAAACAGCCTCCTAAAAGAACATGAATGACAATTAAAAAGCTTGAAATTGAGTTAAAGTTTGTTTTTTTCTTTTCTGTACAAGCTGACCAAGAAGGGGCAATATAGAAATGATTTTACAGAGAAGGAAGCTATTATGATTTGTTACCCTTCAGACTTTATCACCAATGGGTTTAAATGACGAAGCGTCATTTAATGTGATGTATTTTACAAAATAATGGTATTTGTATTTTATATGTATGCATTTATGTATTTTTTATTGATATAATGATAATGTCATTAATTGTTATTGGTGGTGATTTTGTATGATGTGCTCAATAAACGCAGTGATTGGTCATGTTAAATTGGATCATCTTGTAATCGTCTATTTGTGTATGCCCTCATGAAGGTCATGGGACCGAAACAATGGGCTTACTGAAGTATTTTTGATATTTTTTGATAAGTACAGATAGTGTGCAACATTTTCTTGTTTTTTGAAATATTTTTGGGTTATTTATTACACTCAGGTGTTCAAAATTAATTGTTCATTGATGTAAAAGCCGACAAGCAACAAAAAGTTTGCCAAAAAAAAAAAAAAGTATATAGGCAGCATAGGCTGGAAAATGGCTTGTTTCAGAATGTTTCCAAAATATTTACTGGTTCTGACATTATAGCTATAAATTCATTAACACACAATGTGATGGATGCAACACTGTTTTTAAAGTAAAAAATTAAAAATCACTTAAAATAACATACTGTCATACAGACATAGAAAAACAAATAAATATGGTAATTTCAATACTAATTATGAAAATTAATGTATTGTTGCACAAATGTAAATATTTGTGTTGGCATATTTTAAGTACAGTACTATCCCACTTTAGCTTAACATATTTGAAGAAAGGGGACAGTAGCTTTCATATAAAGTGTCAATTTTAAAGATATTCTGATGGATTATCATCATTAAACATGCTGTCATGATCTACCTTACATGAACCATATCATACATTAGTTAAAGCCTGGTTAGTTATCTGTGCACACAAGCATGAGGTTGCATTTATGGCAGCATATGTTTTTCTCACCCTTGTGTGGTGTCGCAATAAGGAAGTATGTAAGTGCTTCATATGCATTCAGGTTTTACATTACAAACTATGGAGCACTTTTCATAGCAGAATGATGTTTTGAATATGATTTTAGAAAACAGTACACACTTCTTTTCATTTAAAAACACTTCACTTTATTTTAAAACCAGTTCAAGTACAAATCATTGCCTAACATTATCGTACTGACACTATACTAAATACTTTTCAAATTAAATCACAGTGAGGATTGTGACATCCCTCAAGGCTGTAAAGTATTTTTGAGTAGTTTACCATATTTAAAACACATTCAATAAATCAGATGACTGCATGCACAGATTTACAGTTTGCATATGTTTGTATTCTATTAATAACTTACATTCAGAGCTGTTTTTGTCAGGGCTCGGGAGAGGACCTGCTGGTACTAGTGTACTTCGTATAGCAGCTGTTCACTAGTACAGTTATTCAAAACATGTGTTACTGAATGATTGACCAATCCAGCAGCTGAAGAAACTGCTGCCTGCATGTGATTGGATAACCCACAGATAACTATGGGTCAACGTTCCTCTTCCCAACAGCAGAAAAAGCAAGCCCCATGGAAATTGCAAGCATGCCATCTACTGCTAATAGAGAGAACATACAACCAAATCAAATTCAACAGACTTGGCTTTATTGTGTGGAAAAGTTTCTGATCAAAACAGACACATTCCTTGTAATCTCCTTGAGAATATAAACAAAGAACAATCAATGCTTTACTCAGTGAATATGACTTTTCCTTTCCCATACCTATACATTTATATCATTGTGCCTGCGCTATAGCTACTGCATGAGTGAAAAGTGACCTTTGGGTTAGCAGATACAGGAGATAATCACTGTCTAAACATAGCCCTATCTCTCTTTTCCTTTGTGCATATTGCAGAACAGTCTTTTATACTAGTTTGCCAAGTTTATGATGGCAGTTGTTAACTGTCAAGATAACAGCAAAACTAATTTCTTAAACTTGTCACTTACACTTGTGACATTGATTCAGCCTTGAAATTGTGTGTTCCGTTTGAAGGATATTGGGAATCACCTGCATTTCACATCTCAATCACTGTCCGAATACTGAGAAGAGAAAATATCAAATTACATTTAGGTTTTTAAAAACTATATTTTGCATATGCATGCATAGATTTGTGGAACTTGAAACTGTACTGTAGATTAGATTTATCGCTTCAAGAGTCAGCATGAAATGCATGAAATGAAAATTCACGCTATTGTATATACTTAGATCTTATTGTGAATGATTCATCCATGTCTTTTTTTATCTCATCATTTATAATCAAAATGTAATTCAATCTTCCTTTTATAAAATATTTGGGCTTTCCCTGACTAAAGATTTTTCTAGTCGACTATTAGTTGTTCATTTAAGCCATTAGTCAACTAATCACACGTTTATATTAATTTAATTACTTAAATATACACCAAGGAGAATACTAAACCATAATGCGCATTCAATATATATTGAATGCGCTGAGGCGGTTTTCTTTATTTTACAAAGGCACATCATTTTCTTGTTATTGTAAATGTAAACAAATAAAAGTAGTTTCGAATGATAAATTACTTTTATCTGTATGACGAAAAACGTTTGGATTTCCCCCTGCCCGACATACTGTAATTACCACAAGGACTCGCCGTTAATGATCTGTCCCTCACAGACTGCCTGACTTTACCACAAGGTTTTTCTTTTTTCTTTTCTGCGACTAACCCACTAATACAATTTTGGTCGACTAAGCCTCTTCTAGTCAACTAACAATTAGTCGACTACTATGAACATTCTGATTATGCTAAACATATACAGTATATTGTATATGTACATTGCAAAATAATTAAGCATATAAGATAAGCAACGTTTTCTAGTGTTTTTTTTTTTTTCATCACAAAACAAACCCATGATTGTGTTCATTAGTAGATGCAAACACAACTGACCTTTTTCCAGTGATCATGAGATCGAAGGCCTGGTTAACCTGATCTAGAGTTAGTCTGTGTGTCACAAACTCATCCAGCAGAAGCTTGCCACTCATATAATCTTGAACCAGTCTGGGCACCGCCTCAACACTCTTCCAACCTGTCAATCAGAAGGGTAATTTCTGTAAAATTATTCATTTTTCACGTTTACTATCTAAATAGTTCATATTACACTAAATACAGGGAAAGTTGCCTTGGAGCATTTACCTCCAAAATAAGTGCCTTTCAGAGTTCTTCCTAGCAGGATATCCAGGGGGGCCAGAGAAAGTTCTTCCACCTCAACCCATCCCACAATCACACAGACTCCCCCTGCAGGACTGCACGCTTCCACAGCAGCCCTCTGGTTAGAGGAAACTGCATTAGTTCCATTAACCACAGGGCACATACAGTAAATGATTTTCTTCTACATGGCATCTTGACTTGCTTATAAAAACAACACTGAATTCAGAACATCTTTGAAAAATAAACAGCTTTACTAATAAACCAGTTATTGGAATAATAATACACACTGATTATTGGTACATACCATGACACCCACGTTCCCCACACACTCAAGAGCGAAGTCAACGCCACCATTAGTCAGCTCCCTCAGCACCTCTTGAACTGCTTTATTGTGGTCTTTCGGGTTCACAAACTCAGTGGCTCCAAATGTCTTGGCGATCTCAAACTTGTCTGGGTTGATGTCAACGGCGATGATCCTGGTGGCACCGGCAGCCTTGCAGCCCATGACTGCTGCCAGTCCGACAGCTCCCAAACCAAACACCGCACATGTAGAGCCAGAGTCTACCTGGGAAAGACAATGCCAAACTATGACACGGTACAAGTTGGTGGGATGTTACTTTTTGCCGTTATGCCAGTAGAAATCACACACACATTGCCTGTGTTCACTGCTGCCCCATATCCTGTAGATACTCCACAGCCCAGCAGACAGACTCTGTCCAGAGGAGCGTCTGGGTGAATCTTGGTGACGTTGTCCTCTGGCACAACAGTATATTCAGAGAAGGTGCTGATACCAATAAACTGATGAACCTGCTGATTCTTACAGGTGATCCTGCTAGTGCCGTCTGCAAGAACACACTGCTGAGTTTTCTCCCTACAAGGCAGAGAAAAATGTCCGTGAATGTCAAACATATTTTTGCAAAAATGGAAATTTTGCATTACAATGTTAAAAAAAAAGTTTTCATGACTTCTTGAATAACCTTTTTTTTAATGAACAACACTCTGTTGTGAAAAATAAATAAAATTAAAAACAAATTTAATAATAATGAATTATCATTCCAAATAAAACAGAAATGCTAACTGCAGTCAATCTCTATTCAAAAGCTAATGTTTAAAAATATAACAATCTTAGACAACAGTGTTTTTCATTTATTCTAACCAGTTTTTGGTGCAGAGGTTTGTCTTTGGACTCAGGCAGCGTTCACACTGTCCACACTGTGGCAGGAACAGAGGAATGACTTTATCTCCTGCAGATATATGATAATGTTATAATGTTTACACTGTTATCTAAAATGAAGTGATTAAGATCATGTAGTTGAGAAATCAGAAATCCATTTTCATTTTGTAAGCATTTCATATCTTGTTAGAAGTGAGAATATGACGATCATGTGTTTGGTTTACCTTTAGACACCTTTGTAACTCCTGGACCAACACTCTCCACTGTTCCAGCTCCTTCATGTCCCAGGATTAAAGGAAAAGGCCGTGGCTTCATTTTAGCAACATCATACAGATAAGCCCAATCAGAGTGGCACACCCCAGATGCTGCTATCTGACAAGGATTGATAAATAGTCATTGCTCAGTGAAATAAAATAATGTTTGGGTCTTTAAAAGCACAATAATAACATTTTAAAATCCCTTATTCTCTGGTGGGTTTTTTTAAGTTGTCTTTTAAGTTTGTGTAAGTCTACATTTATACTACAACTAGCCAAACATGAAGAATATAACGGTCCTACCTTAATTCGTACTTCATGTGCTTTGGGAGGAGCAACCTCCACTTCTTCAATGGAGAGTGCTTTTCCAAGTTCCCAGGCCACTGCTGCCTTGCACTTGATCACCTTAGAGTATAAAAGTAATACTACTTTTAAGTAGTCATATGTAATAATACTTTTAATTAAGTATAAAATTGCAATGTATTGAGCAAAAAGGACAGATAAGACATTTATAATGTTATAAAAGATTTAGAGGCACAATATGTAATTTTTTTGCCACTAGAGGATACCTATTCAAAACAAAGGCATAGCTTGATGACGCAGAGATTGAGCACGGAATCATGGAAGTCGCCTTCACCTCATGTCCAGGGGAAAAGAATCCGACAGGACTCGGGCAGAAATCATGGTCATGGATTATTAACGGTACTGTAGTATGAAGCAGAGCAGGGCCCAGTGTTAGAAGTGAATGAGGCCGCTGGAGCGATTACTAACGAGAGACGAGCGTGACACAAGGCTCGAGTTTTATCAACTTTTATTATGCCACAGACGCCGCTTCCGCTTCTTCCGGTCAAGCGAATGTGCTAGTTATCAAATTAGATACATTTGAGTGTGTTGAAAGTGAAGTTATAACATTACTCTGTGCGTTCACTCTGTGTCTGCTGAGACACTTGTTGCATACTGCAGTAAGCTAGATTGATATTAGAATATCATATTAATGCTGGATGGCTTGTGTTGCTAAAAGGCATGCAATTACTTTTAAAAACATATTGTATGATGAAATGATGTTACTAAAAAGCTACGTTAGCCACTTGACAAAATAGTGTTTTTCTCTGAGGCATAATAAAAACATGGTACTCGCGGAAAATCAAGAAAACGAGATTCAATAAGACTAATCATATTGAGATATTTAACAATAATTAGTATTTGGTCTATAAATGTATCCAAACAATTGTTCCCTTGTCCAATAAACATATAATATATTAAAGCATCTTTGGTGTTCCTAGGGTTTCTAAAAAAAAAAAAAAAATCGGGAAATTGAGGGTAACACAGGCATCACGTCACTGATAGGTGACGCAATGACAAAGGTCGTTACACTAGTTAAAATAGAGTGGTGCATGTATGACATCACTTTGTAGGCCAAAATGCAGAAGCGAGTTAGCATTTTAGCACTTGCGGTTCCATCGCCCCGAAGTCAATGCGTTTTTTGAATGGGATTTTGGTTAAATGGCTGAAAAAAGGTCTGTGGTGAACACAAGCTCAAGACAGTTTCACATTTTATTCTATGACATAAAATGCATCACCCCACTTGTGATTTTTTTAAGCTGTTATGCGTCTTGAAAAAAGCGGTTGCTAACAAGTGGCTAACTGGGACTACACAGGCAGTCGGGGACATTAACTCACTCTGAGAGGGTAAGCTCAGTCTGCTTTTACAGCCTCATTATGCTCATAATTGTACTCTTATAAACTATTCTAACTCAAACGTGCTGGGAAAATGCTTTTAGATAAAAACTGAAAGAGTTGTCGGAAGCTTAGTGATGGTGACGGTGAAGTCGAGCGACCGTGGTGTAGTTAGTTTAGAGCCTAACTTTAGCTTTTTACTTCTGGCGAATGTATTTAGGCTTCAAACTTCATAAAAGTAAAAAATCTGTGAAAATGATCTTGATGGACAAAACGTGAAAGTATCGTAACCCTCTGTTAAACACAGCTTATTTCTGGCGATTTTCCAAAAGTCTATGGGAAAAATGCATAGATTTTCGATCAAGGGAACCTGTGCGCCGTTAACTTCCGGGTTGGCCTACAAAGTGAAGAAAGTTAATGGGGAATTCTGAAGAGACAAGTTGAGCATCACTCTCCATCCACCATCCAGTGTCTAAAAGAGGTCATTCTTGAAGAAAGTGCAAAAACATCTATCTTTTTCCAATGTCGCCAACTTGTTCATTCCATGCCTGGAAGACTTGGTGCTGTCATTAAAAATCATGGAGGCCATACAAAGTACTAGATGTAGTAGTTTTTGTTGTGGGGTGTACTTATTTTTGCATCACCCTAATTTGAGTAAAACTGAAAAATGTGTAATCTAAGTTATATTATTAATCTTACTTTCATGTTATAAGTTAAACAGATGTTATATTAAACTTAGTCTCATCAACATTTTGGAAATTGTTTTTGTGTTCATTGAGATATTGTTTAAAATGTTACTTTTCAAAGGGGGTGTACTCATTTACGCTGAACACTATATCATATATAATATTAAAATTTTTCTATATATTTTCTTTAAATTTCAAATAAATGCTGTTTTTTTTTTCATAAAAAAAATGTATCATGGTTTCCACAAAATTTCAGCACTGTTTCTTGAGCACTTTCTTTATCAATTATTTCTGAAGCATAATGCTGTTGTTTAAAATTGCAATAATATTTCACACTACTGTTTTTATTGTGTTTCTGTATGGCTGAATAAATGCATCCTTGGTTGAGCATTACAGACTGTTTTCAAAAACATTAAAACATCTTTCTGACCCCAAACTTTTGAAAGCTAGTGTGTATGATATATATGAGGATTGAAAAGTTGCTACAATATTACATTTTCATTTCCTCTTATGTCCTTACCTTACCCTCAGTTTCCATGGCAACCACACACTTTCGATACAGTGAATCTTCCCACTGTGATCTTCTGTGTGCTATTGACAACGTTGCAGAAACAGAACATTAATGGCAATTAAAATGCTGAAACAAAAGCAGAAATATTCTGCTGATGATTATAAAGAAGTACGCTAGTATGCTTATTTCTAGCAAGCTCATTTATAAAAACATAACATTTTAACATTCAATGTAATTAATACTCTAAACTCACTCAATGATTAGCGCTTTTATCGGGGTTCAAGAGAGCGGTGTTTTTGGTACTTCTTTTGTGCTTTGCATATTCAGAATTTGGGATGTTGGCCAAACTTCACATGATTGGCTCCGTCATTCTTCTTCGCAACGGTGGCGGAATCAAAACAAGTTGGAACGTGTTCTCCATCTAGTGGACTGTTTGGATACTACGTTCAATTAAAACAAAATTAAATCACCGCAAAATGTCGTTTTTATTCACCCTCAGTTGAATTTCTTTCTTTCTTTTCTGGAACACAAAAGGAGATGTTAGGCAGAATGAGCCTTAGTCGCCATTCACTTCCCATATATGATAAAATGACAGTGACAGTAAATGGTGACTGAGGCTAATCCCTTTAAGAAGTATAAGCACCTCCCCTCCCCATAATACGTTAGTAGGGCCAATTAATGACACCTGGATTACAACAAACCTCCACAACAACAAATGTAGTGCTTATACCCTGAGTGAAGTGGAAAAGAGGAGACTGATGGCTTTACTAGCTGTAATTGTGCTTTTTGTTGTAAGATGCTGTAGCACATTGTCAGCAGAAGGTAGATTAAATATTAAATATTAAAAAAAAAGTTAAATATTTTGATTTGACAACATGCCTTTTTATCCCCTCTGGTAGTGTGGATTTGAAAACTGCTTTGTTTGGAAAGTTGACAGTTGTTCTGTTATAGACAATTAATATGCTTTGAATAGCCTATTAATTTTCAAGTGTGTTGTTAACTTTTATTTTTATTTTTATACCTAGAGCCCACTCCCTCCTCTAATGAAGCCAACAGTACAGACACCACCTATGGCTTTGTGGCTTGTGTGTTGTCAGTGCTTTTGTATGGAAGTTACTTTGTTCCTGTTAAAACGATAGATACCGGTGATGGTGAGGAGTTTAACTGTACTTTTACCCTCCACACAAATATTTGACCAACCTTGTCTTAAAATCTGCTGTCTTTACAGGAATGTTTTTCCAGTGGATTTGCTGTTCAGCTATTTGGCTTGTTGGACTAGTTGCTGACACATTGTTTCACCCCTCCAGAGCCCATCCTGCAGCTATGCTTGGAGGAGCACTTTGGGCCACTGGTAGTGTATGTGTGAGGGAATAAACATGTGTTTAATATAAACAGATGTCACTTATAACAGATTTACCTCTTAGGAAATATAACAGCTGTCCCAGTTGTGAAGTTTATTGGCCTTGGACTTGGAATTTTGCTTTGGGGATCTAGTGGATTGCTAATTGGATGGGCAAGCTCAAGGTAAGCTGGCTTGATGTTTGACAGAAGGGGCTTATAGGGATGTACTGAACTTCCGGATGTAAAAATTTGGAGCATTGAGTTTTATGATGGTCCAGGGCTGCGTTTCCCAAAAGCATTGTGAGCTAAGTTGATCGTAGAGAACATTGGTGGCAGTGGTTTCTACGATCAACAGGCTGATAAATTGTTTGAGTTGAATAGAGTGAACAGTTGTATTTTTATTAATAGCATTAAGAAAGATGAATAGCGACTGTAACAAATGTATTGCTCATTGTTAGCTTATGTTAATTAGCTAATTTTAACTAATGGGACCTTTTTGTATAGGGTTATTAATGTTTTTAATTGAAGCCAGAGGTAAACTTGCCTCTTAAAGGGTTAGTTCACCCAAAATGAAAATTGTCATTAATTACTCACCCTAATGTCATTCCAGACATGTAAGACCTTCGTTCATCTGAGCACAAATTAAGATATTTTTGATGAAATCTGAACCACACAATGTCATTGCACTTTTCAAGGTCCAGAAAGGTAGTAAAGACATCGTTAAAGTAGTCCATGTGACTGCAGTGGCTCAACCTTAATGTTATGAAGTGATGTGAATAATTTTTGTGCGCAAAAAACAAACACAAATAATGACTTTATTCAACAACTCTTCTCTTCCATGTCAGTCTCCTACGCTGTTCATGTAGTAAACACAGTGCAGCGATTCCGGGTTATACATCTGAACGCTGGCTCATTATCACATGGTCTATTTTAACTATGACTTTACTACCTTTCTGGGCCTTGAAAGTGGTAATGACATTGCAGTCTATCCAGAAGGCCAGAAAGCTCATGGATTTCATCAAGAATATCTTAATTTGTGTTCCAAAGATGAACAAAGGTCTTACGGGTTTGGAATTGGTGAGTAATTAATGACAGAAATTACATTTTTGGGTGAACTAACCCTTTAAGTCATTCCTTTCAAGGTTTGGGTGGTTTGGGCTGCATCCAGAGGAAGTGTCCAAACCGATACTCAATTACTGTGGAGCTGGCCTTTGTCTGCTAAGGTAATGGGAGAGGTGTTTTGTATTTGTTTTGTTTTGTTTTTTTCCCCTAGAAGGGAATGTAATGGGCTACCTTCAAATGCACACGTCAAGATGATGTTTCTTTGGCTAATGAACACTAAAGTTTTACAAAGTAACATTGTTCACTCAACTTGGAAGGTGATTTTAGTCCTCAGAAACCCACACCCATGGAAAGCAAATGCTGCGGGCACACTTCTTTAATATGGACAGACAATATTTCCATCCCCAAAAGATTTCTAGTTCACTTAGGAGTTACACCTCACAAAGATCCTTTTGAGATCGAAGTGCTGCTGTCTTACTCGCCTAAAAATTTCTCTGAAATTGAAAATGCAATATATTGTGTAAGGCAAGATAAACCTCCTCCTAAGACCTGAAGTCACGTTGTATTGGATCTACAGTTCCATCTGATTTTACGGGATAAAAACATCCTTCCGTTTTATTTATTGTGAGAGAAAAGCCTTTGGATTAGGGTTTTTTTTTCTTTTTTCCATAACACAGTCATGTCTTTGTTTCAGTGCCATCATATTCTTCTTTGTGAAAAGTGATGTTCAGAAACGTACATCTGAATCCATGCCTTTGTTGATTGATGATAGGGTAAGTATGTTAGGGCTTTTCCACATTAAGAGCTTTTTGGATGTAATGTAGAATATTTAGTCTATTTTGTCTTGGATACATGCATCTTCGCTGACATTTTGTGTGTGCATGTATTCACACTGTCTTTAGAGGTTGAATCCAGACAACACAAGCCCCAGTGATTCATGGGTGGATACAATTTCACCAAAGAGCAAAAGAGTGTTGTAAGTATCTGCAGGCCTTCCAAGTTCCAGTCTAAAGTTTTCTTCAGACACATTTCTGGTTCTTTATCAACACTACTGGAATGTTTGAAGGCTTTTTTCTGTGCTTGCGCGTGCGTGTGTGAGAATTTTCAGCTTTATACTCTAATATTGTAAAATTTCTGGAAGATAAACATTAAATATATGGAATATTTATTTTCTATGATATCCTCTTGTTGCAGTGGCTGCATCTTGGCCGTATTTTCAGGTGTCCTTTATGGCTCTTCTTTAGTGCCTGTTTTCTATATTAAAGTTCATGCCACAACCAATTCAAGTATGTTCACTGGATCCAGTCAGAATGGTATGTTATGGTTATGTTACAGCTTAATGAGATGTTAAAAAGCATTTTACAGGCTATTCTAACATGTTTTGCCATCCATTACAGAAATTGACTACTGCTTTGCCCATTACAGTGGAATTTTCCTCATGAGCACAGTGTATTTTCTTAGTTACTGTGCAGTCATGAAGAACAGGCCTCGGATCTACCCCAGAGCTATTTTACCTGGTAATTAATGTGCATTCCATTCAGTTCCATTCTATCATCTTTATATTAACTAGGATGCAACACCATTTGTGGTGTGTTGCAAAGCAACTGTATTATTACAGGTAAAGTTTATGGTCAGATGCTGGAAACGATACCCCTGAAAACATTCCCCCAGAAATTCTATCGCTTTCTACTGAATATTGAGTTCTGCATTTCTTAACTCATGTAAAATCTTCCATGCAGGTTTTCTGAGTGGTTTGATGTGGGGATTAGCCACATATGCCTGGCTCATGGCAAATTACTACCTTAGTGCAGTGGTCACATTCCCTATAATTAATGCTGTAAGTATGGCACAAAAGAAAATCTTTCATGTTCTCATTCACCTTGCGTTGAAAATCATATGTAATGACAGTGTGTTCAACTTTGATTCCAGGGTTTTGGCTTAGTAGCTGCTCTGTGGGGAAGTGTGGTATTTAAAGAGGTCAAAGTAGGTAACATAAAGCTTTTTGTATTCATTCAGTATTTCAGATGGCATTTTTATTTGACCTAGTTTGACACTTTTTGTTTTTCAAATGAACATGATGAATATTTATGTGTTGATTTAAATCTGCAGAAAACGCCTTTGCTGCTTTTCATTAGTTTTGTAGTTTTTGTTATGGTGAGCAATTAGTATTATACTTATGCATTTAGTGACTTGAGTATATACTGATGTGTATTAGTTTGTAAGAGCCCAGTTCAAATCATAGTCATGTTTTAATTTGCTATTGATTCATTACCAGTAATAATAAGCAAATAAGCAAATCTTGACGGAGTAGCCAATTCATGTGTGAAAATGATTCTTCAGGCTCCTCCCAATCGTTCTTTCACAATCTGAGCCTGATGAATCTTAAAGGAACACTCTACTTTTTTTGAAAATAGGCTCATTTTCCAACTCCCCTAAAGGTAAACAGTTGAGTTTTACCGTTTTCGAATCCATTCAGCCGATCTCCGGTTCTGGCGTTACCACAGGAACTTTGCTGCCGTATCATGGCTGCAGCAGTGCAATGATATTACGCAGCGTCTCTCACAAACGTCTCCATGGTTGCAAGGCACGTTCCTTGTGCAAGCAGGGGCTCACGGGCGCTGCGTAATATCATTGCACTGCTGCAGCCATGGAACGGCAGCAAAGTTTCTTGATTATTACGCCTGAATGAGAGCATAGTTCCTAGCCATATCAGCCTAGAAAATCACAACTTTTTATTTTCCGTCGGTCTTAGTACACGATTTAACTACAGAAGAGTCAAGTATTAAATAGGAAAAATATCAAAACTCTTTGGTCATTTTTAAGCGCGATGCTAACGGTCTAATCAGATTCAATTAACTATGCTAAGCTATGCTAAAAGTGGTACCGCCAGAACCGGAGATCGGCTGAATGGATTTGAAAACGGTAAAACTCAACTGTTTCACTCTAGGGGAGTTGGAAAATGAGCCTATTTTCAAAAAAAGTGGAGTGTTCCTTTAACATTGTCATCCTGGAATATGGCCATGATGCATCTTCCTTCATGGTTGTTTAAAGGGTTAGTTCATCCAAAAATGAAAATTCTGTCATTAATTACTTACCCCCATGTCGTTCGACACCTGTAAGACCTTCGTTCATCTTCGGAACACAAATTAAGATATTTCTGTTGAAATCCGATGGCTCAGAAAGGCCTCCATAGCCAGCAATGTCATTTCCTCTTTCAAGACCCATAAAAGGTACTAAAGATGTGGTTATACAAAGTCCATCTCACTACAGTGGTTCTACAATCATTTTATGAAGCGACGAGAATAGTTTTTGTGCAAAAAAATAAATAATAGCGACTTATATAGAGATGGCCAATTTCAAAACACTGCTTCCTGAAGCTTCGAAGCGTTATGAATCAGTGCATCGATTCATGAGTCGGATCGCGTGTCAAAACGACAAACTGCTGAAATCATGTGACTTTGGCAATCTGAATCATGAATCGATACACTGATTCATAACGCTTCGAAGCTTCAGGAAGTAGTGTTTTGAAATCGGCCCATCACTATAGAGGGTATGCACGTGACGTCACCGACCGTTAGGACTGCAGTCACGCCTGCTGAGTGGCAAAAGATTTAGCAGCAGCATTGGTTTTCAGTGTGAATGCCGCGAAAAACACACAAAACACATCCAAGACGGGAAAGAGCTTTATGATTGACTGTACAAATAGCTTTTACACAAAACCTGAGGTATGTATTGAAAAACTGCCGAAAGCTACAGAAAAAAGAAGCAAATTGATCACTGCAATTCACAGAAACAGCTGGACTCCAGGCAGAGAAACATGGATTTACAGTTACCATTTTTTTTATCAAATTGTTGAATTTTGAGGTAAAATCATACCGTATATATTGTATTGTTATATATTGTGTTGACAACTGATCAACTAAATATTTTCCATCTTATATTCTGCATAATTGGGTGTTTTTAAATAAACACTGACAAAAACTATACAAGTTTTAGTGCTGGACAATAGGACGATATAACATTGATATAAGTGATATAACGCGGATTTAAACCTACCTATATTGTAGTTATATAAAATATTCACGGGCAGATTTGCTTTATGTATTTCCCCGGCGTCGAAATCAGGCACATATAAACGTCAGGAAACAAGACTCCTGGCTGCATGTCAATATCCATGGATTAGGTTTATTTGACAAGTTGTAAGGAACACTTTCGGGTCCAACCTTTAGTGTAATCGTTAGTTTTACTCGCGTTTTCGCAGTTTCCCCTATTAAATCCAGTCACGCAGCAGGTTCTTTTGCCACTCAGTCCAGCTGAGGGAGCGCGTTCCGGCGGGGAAGTGACGTCGATGCATACCCTCTCGCACAAAAACTATTCTTGTCGCTTCATAAAATGATTGTAGAACCACTGTAGTGAGATGGACTTTGTAACGACGTCTTTAGTACCTTTTATGGGTCTTGAGAGAGGAAATTACATTGCTGGCTATTGAGGCCTTTCTGAGCCATCGGATTTCAACAGAAATATCTTAATTTGTGTTCCGAAGATGAACGAGGGTAAGTAATTAATGACAGAATTTTCATTTTTGGGTGAACTAACCCTTTAAGAAATGAAACGCACTCCATCAGTTAGGGTTAGAAGAACTTTTGCCAAACACACAAAATGGTAGAAACATAATAATCACTACAATTGTGATCCAATCATAGACTCTTAAGCATTTGTCTATTATTATTTTTATTTATTTATTTGTTTTGTGTGTGTGTGTGTGTGTGTGTGTGTGTGTGTGTAGGCCAGCCTAACTGATTATCTTTCCTTAGGGTCGTGGGAACTTGCTGTTGTTCGCTCTGGCATCTTCTGTTGTTCTGGCAGGCTCCCTGTTAACTGCTTATTCAAAGATCTGAGTCTGTAGGCCTACATTACCACAAGGTGGCAATGGTGGATCGGGTTTTAAACCAATGTTCCTGCCAAAATGTGCAGTCACTGAACAGTCTTATCACCTTGAATAAGGCCTCTGCAGTTGCTTAGTATTCCTTGATGCAATTTACACGTTTCATGCTATTGCATTTTAATTGCTGCCAAAATTAATTCTAGATTTTCTGTAAGTTCACATGTATTTGAATTAAACAGTTTCCCCTTTCTGGCTATATGCCTATGTATGTAGATTTGTGTGTGTGTGTGTGTGTGTGTGTGTGTGTGTGTGTCTGTGTGTGTCTGTGTGTCTGTCTGTGTCTGTGTCTGTGTCTGTGTCTGTGTTTGTGTGTTATGTATTAAACGGAATCTGCTGCTTTTCAGCAACCCACACTTTTTGACCAGTGAATGTGTAATGTACCATTCGCTCCAATGAGACTCTCAGCAAAGATTGGACAAACACTCATAAAAGGGTGTGTTTGTGTGTGGTTCAGGTATATCCTATGTTATGAGGACAATATCCCCACAAAGATGGCAATATCCAAAATCCTTGTGGGAACATTTTTTCGTGTCCCCATAAAAAACATCTGATAAATCATAAGTGATGTTTGTTTTTTGTTTTTGTTTTTGAAAATCTAACCATGTAGAAAGTTTTCTATATGGGTAGTTTGTACAATATAAAAATCATGGAATGTTAAACATGAAAACCTAGTGTGTGTAATACATCTAGATTAGAATACAGTAATGCATTCCATACCAAGAGGACAAACGGCTAAAATGTTTTCCTGTATTAAGAGTGTCTCCTACACAGGCCAAGCTAGTGGTCATTCGTCTGCACACCTAGTGTGACCAGCTAAAAAGTGCCCTAATCCCCTTTGAAACTCCCCACGGATTAAGCAACGGCAAAAGCTGATTATTGATTGTTTTGCTGAAAAAAAAAAATGCCTAAACCATTCTTAAACCAGCCAATTAGCAGACGAGTTTATGCTGTTTTTTTTTTTTTTTTTTTTTTTTTCCCAAACAGTGCCAGCTTAAGTATTTACATAGGCTATGTACACAGACAAAAAATATGTATAAGGAAAAATTTGTTTAATTTTCTGATGACACCGTTCTAACCTCTCGCGCTTGCAGAGAGGAAAAGGACGTAAGGACAAGCGGCATTCTTGTCAATTTGGGACTGTTATCTCAGCTGATCCGGCATAGGGACAGTTGACTTCATTCAAGCTGGAGCTGTTGCGCTGAGCGGATCATCTGGAGCTCCTGTGTACCCTCAATATGTAAACGAAAAGAACGCAATTCCAACGTGGACAAAATAAATTTGACTTAATCATGCGCAAACACTCGTACCAATGGATACGCATACGACTCGTCCTGGAAATGTCGGGAACACTTTGATTTGTTTGTCCGTATCGTTTTTGAAAGTCTGCAACTGTTGTAGTGGATATTCCGCCATTAGAAAGTATTTGATTATAGCTGTTGTGTGTTTTGTTTATTTGTTTTTCACCGTTCATGTTAGTCACACGTCTACTCGCCAAGACAAACGTCCTGATCTGTGGACTAGAAATAGCGTTTATTCTCTAAAACCTAGAAAAACCTATCAGGACCCCACTGGAGAGGAGGTGAATGAATCTCTGAGTCCGACCAGGTCTAATGTCGTGTATATAACGCTTAAATCAAAGCGGCACAAACCGGCCATCATCAGGGGCACGGTGCGACCCAAACTCCGGAGAAAGAAAGTTAAAGTGAGACCGCAGGGTGGCACATCACAGGGCAAAGCGAAGGACGCGAGGCACGATACAAACATCGCTGACAAACACTTGGGATATTCTGAGCTTGATCACAGTGATTATTCATCCATCAGGATATACAGTGAACGAGCTCCTCCATGGTTCAGCAATGATGATATCATGGCCATGCGCTTTCTAGCTGATGGTAAAATTACGCAAATTGACGAAGTTGCGCCTCCGGGTTTTTCTTCTTTAATTTTATTTAAAAGTGCGACAAATCACACGGACGATGCTGATGCGTGTCGCAAATGTTGCGGTATTGTCAGGAGACCCTTGGACATGAGTGAAGTGTTCGCCTTTCATCTAGATAGGATCTTAGGAATGAACAGAACTTTGCCAGCTGTCAGCAGAAGATTCCACTCTCTTGGAGGTAGTGTATTTGTTTCTGGTTTTATGTTCATCTATATATTTATAGCTTATATTTTATATGTATTTTTCTTAATGTTTTATTTTATTGTACTTTATATATATATATATATATATATATATATATATATATATATATATATATATATATATATATATATATATATATATATAATATTAGTAGCAGATACAGAATTTAGCTTAATTAGCATGGATTAAATTAAAGAATATAGTTGCCAATAAAGAGTTTTTGGATATTTAAGTCACCATTTAAAAACAAATGTACAACAAACCTACATTAGATAAAAAAATAAAAATATCAAACCAAGTGGCATTTTTTTCAAAGGCACATTTTTATTTAAAGTAATAAAAGTCAGTTCTGAGAAAAGCATCCTTTGTTTGTCATCTACAGTGAAATTTGTGAGCATCTTTGTGACCGTGGACCACAAAACCAGTCATAAGAGTCAGTTTTTTGAAATTGAGATTTATACATCATGTGAAAGCTGAATTAATAAGATTAGGATAGGACAATATTTGGCTGAGATACAACTATTTGAAAATCTGCAATCTGAGGGTGCAAAAAAATCAAAATATTGAGAAAGTTGTCTAAATGAAGTCCTTAGCAATGCAAAATTTTTTTTTTTTTTTTTTTTTTTTTTTATATATTTACAATAGGAAACTTACAAAATATCTTCATGGAACATGATCTTTACTTTATACCCTAATGATTTTTGGTATAAAACAAAAATCGATCATTTTGACCCATACAATGTATTGTTGGCTATTGCTACAAATATACCCTTGCAGCTTACAACTGGTTTTGTGATCCAGGGTCAATTATAGGTTATATAGATTCATAAGTACTTTCATGGGGCCACTGCATTGGGATCAGTTTCAGTGTCATCAAAGCTGGCTGTCAAGCTACTGAGAAATCAATACGACCCTTGCTGATCTAATGAATGTACAGCCTACATATATTCATATTGTTTCAGATGGTCAGCCTTGTCCAGTGGTTTTATGGGATCCTACTTTAAGCCCAGTAGTAGATCAACCCTCTGAGAGACTGAACTGGGGTTCATATCAAACCGCTCTCAAATACAAATGCTGGCATCGGGGAGCCATACCTAAACCAGAGTGGAGCTGCACCAGCATCCACCACCATGAATGGAGCAAGCTAGTAGTCTTTGATTTCCTTCTGCAGGTACTCTACTCCACTTTCATCTGTGTCTTTCTGTGTTTCAGCTGTAAACTTGTAGAAAAACAAGCTTAGATATGCATTAGTAGATACGTTTTATCACCCTCAAGCCTTCCTAGGTGTATATGACTTTCTTCTTTCTTTCACAATTGGAGTTGTAATAAATATCCTGATACATCCAGGCTTTATAATGGCAGTGAACGGGACCAACGAGTTTGAAGCTGAAGAAAGTGCATCCATCCATCATAAAGGTACTCCAAACGGCTCCAGCCAGCAAAGCAAAGAGATGCGTTTGTGTAAGAAAAATATCCATATTTAAAGTTTTCTGCCTAAATTGAATACGGAAGGTAGTCTGGTGGAAGCTAGATATTTTAGTTTATAACTTGTTTAATATGGATATTTTTCTTACATAAATGCATCGCTTCGCTTCAGAAGGCCTTTATTAACCCCCGGAGCCATGTGGAGTATGTTTATGATGGATGCACTTTCTTCAGCTTCATACTCATTGGTCCCATTCCCTGCCATTATAAAGCTTGGATGCATCAGGATGTTTATTAATATAACTCAGATTGTGTTCATCAGAAAGAAGAAAATCATATACACATAGGATGGCTTGAGGGTGAGTAAAGCTTGGGATAATTTTCATTTTAAAGTGATCTAATCCTGTAATTGTTCAGAAAACAACTGAAATATTTTAATTTAAACTATATAATTTAAAACAGAAAATAAAGATTGTGATTCTTTTCAGATTTATGAACGACTAGATAAAAACTGCTGTGGATTCAAGCCCCGCCCAGAGGACACCTGTGTTGAGCTTGGTCACCATGAAGAATGTACAGATAAGGACAGCATAGAGCTGACACACATAGTCCACCGGAGACATGACCCACACCACCTGGTTTTCTTTAACAACAAGGGCTACTTTGACCGAGATGAGGAGAATCTGGACTTCAAGCTACTAGAGGGAATCAAAGAGTGAGTAAAAGTAGCTGAGCTATTTCACATATTAGAGTTTATACATGACCACTTAATCTTTCATTTGAATCTCATAATGATGTTATAAGTGTCAAGAATCACAGAGGAACCACATGTAGTTTTCTTTGAAGGTGCCTAAATTCAAAAATTGAATTTACCTCGGCATAGTTGAATAACAAGAGTTATTGGAAATGACATACAGTGAGTCTCAAACTCCATTGTTTCCTCCTTCTTATATAAATCTCATTTGTTTAAACGACCGCCGAGGAACAGGCGAATCTCAACATAACACCGACTGTTACGTAACAGCCGGGGTGTACGCCCCAATATTTGCATATACCAGCCCATGTTCCCAACATTATGAAAGGCATTAGACAAGGGCAGAACGTCTGGATGTGCACAGCCGAATCATCAGACTAGGTAAGCAAGCAAGGACAATAGCAAAAAATGGCAGATGGAGCAATAATAACTGACATGATCCATGATATGATATTTTTTGTGATATTTGTAAATTGTCTAATGTTGCTAATGTACTGTTAAATGTGGTTAAAGTTACCATCGTTTCTTACTGTATTCACAGAGACAAGAGCCGTCGTTATTTTCATTTTTAAACACTTGCAGTCTGTATAATTCATAAACACAACTTCATTCTTCTTTATAAATCTCTCCAACAGCGTAATGTTAGCTTTAGCCACAGAACACTATCAAACTCATTCAGAATCAAATGTAAACATCCAAATAAATACTATACTTACGCGATTAGACATGTTGCATGACGAACACTTTGTAAAGATCCATTTTGAGGGTTATATTAGCTGTGTGAACTTTTTTTATGGTGTTTAAGGCAAGCACTAGCTCTTGGGGCGTGGAGCACGATATTTAAAGGGGCCGTGTACCCTGAATCGGCGCATTTATAATGATAGGCAGTTTAAAAAAATTAATAAAAAAAAAAAAAGGGGTATTTTGAGCTGAAACTTCACAGACACATTCAGGGGACACCTTAGAGACTTTTATTACATCTTTTGAAAACATGTTCTTTGGCACCTTTAAGATTGCCCAAAAAATGTCAACTTTTTGTGGTGCTTTGCAGTCTCTTTTGTGTGCGTTCATGTTTTTTTGAAGGAGAGTGACTTTGGAGAGCACTCTGAAGGGAGGGTGGGATCTTATGCTTTTTAAGCTTGCTTGCTATTGCTAGCCACTCCGAAATTGCATACCCTACCTTTAAATAAATACTTTTGTGCATCTTCTTTTTTGTTAATACTGAATTTGTGAAAACAGTGATGTCATGCACACACGTATTATGTGTTCAGTAGCTGCATAGTTTTTCTTTACATTGCCATCTACTGGCCTGGCATGCATAATGCAGCGTTTTTAATCATTTTCACAGATCCGTGTAAACAGGGATCGTTTTGACGTTGTCGTCTGTACGCAAAAAAAAAAAAAAAAAAATTTTTAGGACATTGTTGTCGTGTAAATGTACCCTAAGACTGCAACTAAGAATTTGTTTCTGTGAGGCCACAAGTTTGGCCTTTCAGTAAGCCAACACCTCCACAACACCACTGAAGACGTAAGCAAATACATACGCCAACAATCTGACACGTGCTGTCTGAGCTAAGGGATTCTGCTTGCAATGCTGCTAATGTGATACCTCTGGGAACGTAAGCTCACTTGTGCAATAACATAAATCAGAATAAATGATGGACCATTGCTGTGTTTGAGAATCACAGCTTGCACATTATCTGCATTACAGCAGGGTATTACATGATTTGTCAGTTAGCAATACAATTTGTTTTGTGGGAATTGTAAAAAAGTATTGTGTAAAAAGTATTTAATGATATTTTGTGTTACACATTTTAAAAGGTGGTTATTTCCTCTATTCCATAAGTTTGTTTTAATAATTTTGGAGTGCATATTACTATATGCTTTCATTATTTTTCCTCTTTTAGGCTACCAGATCAGTCTGTATCAGTGTTGAAGTCTCAGCGTCTCAGGGAAAAGCTCCTGCAATCGCTGTTTCTCGACCAGCTGTACTGGGACAGTCAAGGTGGCCGTCACGGCATTGAAAAACTCATTGACGTAATTGAGAGAAGAGCCAAAGTCTTGCTCACGTACATCAATGCCCATGGGATTAAAGTAGTACCTATGAACTCTTGACAGATGGTGCTTCAGTTTTCAGTGTGTAAGTTTCCAATAAATGTCAATGTTTTTGACAGATTAGTACGACAATGAAGACCTGTTGAATTGAAGCTCTGTCAGTCAAAACTCAATGCACTTCTGAAATTAAGAGTACTTTGGTATTGTGATTCTCCTTTTAGGACAAGAACATATTAAATGATAGTAAATGCTCCACAGGGCTAATTTTTTTGCACCACTGACATTCCAAAAGTTAAAGGCGCAGTAAGTGATATGATCTGTTTCATTAACTTCCATTTAGTTTCTGAATCAGACCTCCCCTTTTGTCAAATCCCACCCACTAATGGCATGTCAGAAAACCTGATGTAAGTAACCAAAATACTCAGCTTTTTAAGATAACTTCTGCTGTGTTAAATGGAGGAGATGATGGTTCCAGACCATTAATATTAAATCAGGTAATGTTGCACTTGTGTATCATGAAGATATAAAACTTTTTCCATTTGAATTATTTTTTGTACTCTTATTATTTTTATTTTTTTTTTATTGAATAAAAGTGTTCCATATCAGTCCATTGGAAAATCACTTCAAACTTACATGAATAGAATAATGAAATGAATTATAAGAATTAAAGGAATAGACAGTACCACTGTTTGCTTATGTCAGCTTTGAGAACACATGAAAATCTTTGAAATTGAAAAGTACTTTAAAGGGATAGTTCACCCAAAAATGAAAATTTTATATTTATCTGCTTATCCCCAGGGCATTCAAGATGTAGGTGACTTTGTTTCTTCAGTAGAACACACATGATGATTTTTAACTCCAACCGTTGCCGTCTGTCAGTCAAATAATGCGAGTAGATGGGAACTTCTACTATAAGAGTAAATAAAACATGCACAGACAAATCCAAATTAAACCCTGCGGCTCGTGACGACACATTGATGTCCTAAGACACGAAACGATCAGTTTGTGCGAGTATTTATATAATTTTTTACCTCTAATACTCCACTATGTTCAACTGAGTTCAGCACTCGTTTAGTGAGGTCTGATTGCGCTCTGACAACAACAGCGATGTCTCGCGCTTATACTTCAATGAGTGCTAGACATAACTGCCGTTGTCAGAGAGCGATCAGACCTCACTAACAGAGTGCTGAACACAGTTGGACATAGTGGAGTATTAGAGGTAAAAAATTATATAAATACTGTTCGATTTCTCGCACAAACTGATCGTTTCGTGTCTTAGGACATCAATGTGTCGTCACAAGCCGCAGGGTTTAATTTGGATTTGTCTGTGCATGTTTTATTTACTCTTAAGATAAACATCAAATTTTCATTTTTGGGTGAACTATCCCTTTAAACTTATACTTAAAATGACAGCTTTTGGTTCTATATTTACTGTAGTCCTTGAACAGCTATCATGTTCATTTTCATGCTCTCTGTTATTGACTGCAGGAATACTTCAGTTTGAGTGCAGCTGAGTTCAGCTGTCTTCTGTCTCTGCTGTTCCCTTCATTTGCTCTTTAGTTTGCCAGCCAGTCAGTTCCCAGAGCCTAAAGTGACCCCTTTTGAAAACGTGAAGGAAGACTACAGACACATACTTACCCACAGAAATATGCTCACACAAGAGTTCTTTTATGAGTTTGAAAATACTTAATGTTTGGCAGCATTACCCGTGTCAGATGTATCTGCTCTGCACAGTGGACTTGCTGTGTCTTGCCACACTCTTTGCCAGACAAAATCAGGACATTGGAAATGTCAAATCACCTTTGCTCATCTGGATGATATGCAAAAAAATTCAAAAGAAACATTTGAGTGCTCATGTTCACTAGTGCAATGTTGTTTCCATCCTGCAGATGTGTTCTCACATCCATAGAATGTTCGACCCAAATAGTAGTACAGATTTTTTTTAAAACTGTAAATCCATATGGAAGTCCAGTTTTCATCACATCAAATGCATCATACCATAATGGGAATGGAAAGAAGCAGCTTTTGAGAGCTGTTTTTGCATACGACCTCATTTTATTTCAATGTTTTAAGTGTACTAAAATTCCGTTCAGTTGACAGAGTAATTCCAATCTAATAATTTCCTGTCTGTGTCTTCAGTCGAGTTTAAAAACAGTGTAAGACATGTTGGGTAAGTTGCATATTTGCCACCCAGTCATATGCCATTTCCATTCTTT
Organism: Chanodichthys erythropterus; assembly: GCF_024489055.1. NCBI lineage: Eukaryota > Metazoa > Chordata > Actinopteri > Cypriniformes > Xenocyprididae > Chanodichthys > Chanodichthys erythropterus. The sequence goes on along the minus strand of NC_090221.1, from coordinate 11,314,034 downwards.
CTTTCCCACTGTTGTGCTTTCTGCCCTCATTTTATATCCTAACAAGAAAGCTTTTATACCAGTTGTTCTGATCACTTCTCTTGCGAGGACATTACCACCATTTCCCCCTCTATCAAACAAGCCATTATTCTCCATTTCTCCCTCTTTCTTGTTCTAACATAGCTTGTGACCTTAATCAGACAGCTGAACCTCTCATTAATTCAGAAGACTTTTCCATGTAATTTAATTCATTGTTGTAACTATAACAGCCACACCATTTCTTTAAAAAAAAAAAAAAAAAAAAAAAAAGATAATTTCTTGTCATTCATATCAACTCTCAGCTGTTTTCATACTAACATCTCATATTTTGTGTCCTAAAATCCTCCTCTCATTTGCCTGCACCAGTTGACCTGATCCATTTCTCAAGCATGTGAAAGTATGGAATGGAATTTTACACTGCCGCTCACTGTCTGTCTTATTTTCCTTTTTTCTTTTCATTGTTGCTATGACAACATCACCCCAGCAACATCCCACCTGGTTGGCAGACAGATGTACAGTATGAGTTCGACAGGGGTAGAAAGCATCAATTTGAACACAAGCAGCTATGAGAGCTCATACCTTTGCACAAAAACAAGAGGCTCTAGACATAACACGGGCACATTAGCCCCCCTCAGTTCTCATCTGGAATGAGAATGAGTCTTGCTCAACATTAATGTGCTCCATGTGAAGCCAAAAATTAAACGAATGAAAGAGATGGTAGAAAAAAAGAGATTGAATCAAAAACCAGGGCATGTTATAACCTGAAAATGCACTTTGTGATGAGATACAGAAGATCTTCAGCTGTGCCACAGTTGATGTTTGCTGAGATGCATGTTGGTCATGGGTTTTTAGTTTGGAAAGATGCTATCTGCGTGTAAAACCGGCACAACACGCCCGAGGCAGGCAGCCAGGTTTCCTTCAGTTGTTCCATTCAGTTTGTCAAAAATAATCTCTCTTTGGGGACTATGTGCAGCTGTCAGATCTAACAGTAGGATACAAGCCATTTAACTCTTCCCTAACCACAGAAACTCACATGAAAGTTAATTTGAGTGAAAATACATTGATTTGACTTTGTTAAAGGCATAGTTCACCCAAAAGTGAAAATCTGTCTTAATTTATTCAACTTCATGCTCCCAAATCATGAAGGTGACTTTTTTTTTTTTTTTCATGTAACACAAAAGGAGAGTTTGTGAACAAGCTTAATGCAACTCTTCTTCATACAACAGCAGTTCATAGTGACCATGTGCAGACAGAAAGTAATAAGAAATCATAATTCACTGCAAATCTTCCTCTTCGTCGCAGCCCTCAAATCAAATATGGTACTTATACATCAATGACATCAAACATAATTGGTTACTGCACATTGTATGAACAAACATTATTAATCTGACATACCTGATACTATATTTTATTTGAAATTTCTGTTTTTTCATCACACAAAACTGTTTTACAAGATTATATGAACTTTTTGGCCTGGTTTCATAGACAGGGCTTAGATTAATCCAGGATTAGGCCTCAGTTTAATTAGGACATTTATAGTTTTTATAAACATGCCTTAGAAAAAAACTAAATACTGGTGTGCATCTTGAGACAAAACAATGGCTTTGACATATTTTTGCTTTCAGTTAAAACAGCTCAAACATGCATTTTTCTCTGGGACTAGGCTTAAAGGGATAGTTCACCCAAAAATGAAAATTTGATGTTTATCTGCTTACCCCCAGTGCATCCAAGATGTAGGTGACTTTTTTTTCTCTTTAGTCGAACGCAAATTATGATTTTTAACTGCAACCGCTGCCGTCTGTCAGTCAAATAATAGCAGTAGATGGGAACTTCAACTATAACAGTAAATAAAACTTGCTTAGACAAATCAAAATTAAAACCTGCGGCTCGTGACGACACATTAATGTCCTAAGACACGAAACGATCGGTTTGTGCGAGAAACCGAACATTATTTATATAATTTTTACCTCTAATACACCACTATGTCCAACTTCGTTCAGCTTCCTGTAAGTGAGGTCAAAAAACGTGTTTTGATGACAGAAGTGATGTCTCGCCCATATACTTCAATGAGCGCGAGACATCACTTCCATCAGACCTCACTAACCGGAAGTTGAACGAAGTTGGACATAGTGGTGTATTAGAGGTAAAAAATTATATAAATACTGTTCGGTTTCTTGCACAAACCGATCGTTTCGTGTCTTAGGACATCAATGTGCCGTCACGAGCCGCAGGTTTTAATTTTTATTTGTCTATGGAAGTTTTTTCGACTCTTATTGTTCAAGTTCCCAATCACTGCTATTATTTGACTGACAGACGGCAGCGGTTGCAGTTAAAAATCATAATTTGCGTTCGACTGAAGAAAAAAAGTCCTCTACATCTTGGATGCACTGGGGGTAAGCAGATAAACATCAAATTTTCATTTTTGGGTGAACTATCCCTTTAAGCCTTGTCTGTGAAACCAGGGAAATGTGTACTAGTTAAACTAAATCGAACTAAGGTCTAATCCTGGCTTAATCTAAGCCCTGTCTGTGAAACCAGGCCTATAGCTTTCATTAACATGGTTTAAATTTGGCTTAGTTAGTGGGAGACTATGGAGTACTAAGGTGAGCAAGCCTAAATGAGAACCCTTGGGTTAAGCCTGATTAGGTTAGGTATAAGCACATGATCTTGGTCTGATGGTACTCATAAAATAATGAAAGTAATTTGTCTTGCTAGCCTCTGTTGTGCATGTTGTTCTTCATTTAGAAATTCCAAATAGCCCATGCTTTCTCACAAACAGTAAGCAGGAGTTAAACCTGCCTTTGAAAGATTAATTTAAGATTCAGTTTATTCCTATATAGACTAGCTGTAATCCTTCCTCTTGCAATCAGCTTTGTTTAAAGTGGAACAGCGTAAATCTATGACTATTTTAAGATATGTCTGTGCAAGTCACTGTGAATTAAGACAGCTCAAGCAGGTATTTTAGTCTGGGACTAGGTTTAGAGTGTTAGTTCACCCAAAAATGAAAATTCTGTCATTAATTACTCACCCTCATGTTGTTCCAACCCCGTAAGACCTTCGTTCATCTTCGGAACACAAATTAAGATATTTTTGATGAAATCTGAGAGCTGTCTGACTCCTCCATAGACAACAATTTAACCACCAGTGTCGAGGCCAGAAAGGTACTAAAGACATTGTTAAAATAGTCCACGTGACTGCAGTGATTCAACCATAATTTTATGAAGAGAAGAGAGTACTTTTTGTGTGCAAAAACAAAACAAAATAACAAAATTATTCAACAATTTCTTCTCTTCCCATGTGAGTCTCCTATGCAGTTGATTTAGTGAACGCAGTGCAGCGCTTCCGTGTTTATGTCCGAACGCCGGCTCGTTATTGGCCAGCTCCTGCGTCAGCATCACGTGCATGCGTTGTGCTGCTCACGTGTACAGCGTCGGCCAATAATGAGTCATCGTTCGGATGTAAACGTGGAAGCGCTGCACTGTGTTTACCATGTAAACTGTGATTTCATCAAAAATATCTTCATTTGTGTTCCGAAGATGAACGAAGCTCTGGCGGGTTTGAAATGACATGAGGGTGAGTAATTAATGACAGAATCTTCATTTTTGGCTGAACGAACACTTTAAGCCCTGTCTGTGAAACCAGGAATTTATGTTTGAGCTTGACAGATGTTGTCACTTTTAACTTTCACTTTCACTCAAGTTATTTTAAAAATGAAATCTTTGTGTTCCACAGAAGAAGAAAAAAAAAAAAAAAGCATACAGGGTTTGTTGTTGTTGTTGTTCACAATTTTAATTTTTGGGTGAACTATCCCTTTAAGGTTTCTCTCCCTGTCTGTGTCTCTCTCTTAAATTCTCAGCCACAGTATACCGTGGCTCCCTTTGTCTGCCTGACAGGAATGCACTTAGAACAAAGAGTAAAATAAGCTATGTGTGTGAGATTATGATGTGTGCATGTCTTTGTGCGTGGGAGTGTGTCTGTGAGAGAGAGAATAGTCACTGGCATGTTTACAAAAGCTCTCACTAAAGCTGCCTCTGTCCCCATGTGCTAGGGGTTAACTCCACATGAGAACTAGATTAGGGGACCCAGCACACTGCACTTATTCACATGTCCAGATATAAAAGCTGGCCAGAGAATCTGCCTTACATCGGCATCTGAATCATCTGAGCTGCTGTTAGACTTATACACGGTTAAGAGGAGCCCATGTCATTTCACTAAATATAGGCATGACACAAAAAATAACTTTGGAAGCCATTACAGCTTGAAATGTCTTCAGCGGTGAAATGCGTTTTTTTAACATTCCCAAACTTTACATTGCCCTTTCCAGTTTTTTTCCAACAGTAAAAGTGTATGGAAAATGGAAATGCATTTGTAGATTTTTGAGGATACGCATATACTCAGAACATTTCATAGACTGAAGTATTGACCAGTGCTACTGCAGCCATAACTATGTTGAATTTAACCACAGTTTTTATTCAAAGATCAAGATATTCATTCAAATATGAATGTCCGAACTGCTGGTTAATTGACTTGTTGAAATAGCTCGCATTTGATGAGTGCAGATGCACGCAACACCTTATTTATTATTGTCAGATGATTTATGAGTTGTTTCAGCTGAAGCAGCTCATAAAGGAGAAGGCAGGTCATGTTTGGAGGGTGTCTATTTGGGTGCTGTAACCTATGCTACCTCCAATTGGGACGCTGTGTAAATCAAGACTTAAGACAGCTGCTGGACATTATGGCAAATAAAAAATGATCTAGGAAGTCTAAAATGTCAAATTGACCAGAGTGAGTATGAAGGACTAATTTGGAACTCATGAGCAACAGTCGAACTGAAGTAATTGAGAATAAATATAAAAATTGCTATTTGTGTTCTGAACTATTTTTAGGCTTAAACTTTGTGATGAAAGAGAATTGAATAAAGAAAGTTATGTGCTGTAAAGTACATTACAAGTAAATTAGCACTCCTTTTTTCCAACATTCTGGAAAGACCTTCTGGGAAATGACTCGAGCAGGAAGACAAACAGGAATGGGCAGCTCAGAGCAGACGGCCAGCTAATGTGGCAGGATGGACAAGAGACAGAGAGGCAAAAATTTCATTCCTGCTGCTCAACGTCATCCGAGGGCAAGAGGAACTGAAGCAGGCAACAGACCTCAGTTTATTCATTCTTGGCTTAACCTTTCCCTTTCTTCCGCTGTAGTCTACATGCCAGGAAAAGATAAAACTTTGTGTAAGCAACTCTGGACATAGAATTGAAAAGAGTAACTTCTAGACTCTTAATCAAACAATAATCCCAATTTTTGTGAGAAACTCCTCCTAGAAATAGAGAGATAGATAGATTTAATTTTAAGACTTTTTCGGATCAATGTTTTTCACTCACAGGAAAGAACATACTGGTGCTCACTGCTTGTTTTGAAGATCAGTTTAAGTCAAAACACCCAATGACTCGCACTGAATGAACTTTGGGCTACACACACTGACTTTAAAATGTGTTTGGGGCTGTAATTCAAAATCCAAATTCAACTTTATATGACAGATTAAACTCTGCTGCCATCTACGGTCCAAGAGAAGTGTATAACCAGCAACATCACAAATACTGTATCTGTGAATTAAGAGATAGGCTTGTCTGACTCTGAGTTGTTTTTGTCTGTCTTTTACCATCTCTCACGCTTTCCCTCTCATACTAAGAAACAGTATAGATCAAGCTATTGAAATGATGCCATCACTATATGTGGATCATCTTAGTGATGGGGAATTTGCACTAGCTGGTTCCCGTGGCAACCGCCTCACTACAGGATGTTGAGGGCTCCTGTGCGGATACTCTTTCCAGCAGTGAATAAATCAACATTAGCTGGCAACCAATGCAAATATCTAGCACACACAAGAAACACCTGAACTTAACGACAAAAAATTAAACAAGAACTAATACAGACTGGAAGTCACCCAGTTGCTCAAACCAATGTCTGACTGTGTGCAAACACTGCTTGTCTGATCCTCATAACTGAAAATCAATGCCCCCATTTCAGATTTCACTCAATTATTTATTTATTTGTTTTTTTTTCATGCAATTTGAGGACCACTCAACTTGGAGACCAGATTTATGAGCTTGAACCCCAGAGATCTCCACTCTTCTCTGATAGAGACAAAGTGACAATTGCTAAAAAGGCTTGCTGAGAGCAGTGGACCTTTAGAGACGAACTCTGTGTCTGTGTGAGATAGTTTTTATCTGGGGAAATAAAGAAATATCACACTTTTATGTCAGCTTAGAGATGTGACTGAGCATCCCTATAGACCATCACCCTAAAATTCTGCTACAGCACTGCTATAAAAATGTAGATTTTTATCATTGACAGTTAAATCCTAGACAGCAGATTAAAAATGTTGTAATGATTGATTGCACATTCAGATTTTTTATATTTTAACTGTGGCTGCAGTTAAAATTCATTAGTACAAAAGTTACTTAAACTTACAGTCAACTAACTAGCTAGTGGTCTTCAGTTGCCTATGCCTGCGGTCATAAAAACAACTGAAATTAGCTTTTGTGGTTCTCAGGGGAAAGGAGAGAACATGAACAACATTTCAGGGACAAATGCTATTTGATTCAATAAGATGTCCTGAGGTACTCAGTAATATCTTTGCTATGAGTAGCCAGCACCTTTCAAGCCTCAGTGGAAGTTAGGTCTATTTTTAGTCCTGGGAACTCTTTATACAGGGGATGTAAACATAGCTGAACACTTAGGGGGACACTTGGCATCCTTTTTTCCCTATCACATATTTCAGTAATCATCATAAATTAATTAAATAAAAAGCTGAAAATTCATCATGTGAAAAGCGTTTTGAAATTGGACATTGCATTACCATTGAAATGGTACTTGTAGCGAGCTTCTCCCCCTAATGGGCGGTGTCATGCTTCAAATTTTTTTCAAAATGTATTGCACTATTTTATAATCTAACCTTTTTCTAAACTTGACAAAGCACATATGGTTGGAAACGTCTGAGACTCAAGGTTCCATATTTGGCCTCAGTTTTGGGATATAGGTGATACTGTGACAGAAATGTATTAATTTGCAACATCAGAACGCACCAAAAAATTTCAATGGAGTGTGGGTGTCTATTTTTGGTTAGTCTTGCATAGCCAGACCTTCAGACTGACTGCAGAAGTGGGCATAACATCTGAGGCTGAGACCAATTTTTGGTACACTGCAAAATCAAACCAAACCTCCTTTTTTATTATTCTATTGTTGTGATATCAACTCAATAGACATATGGCTAATATTTTCTAGCAATTTTGGAATCCAAATTATTTTGTAAAATATATATTTTGAATATTTTTTTTTTAGTAGCCTACAGTTTAGCACACTGTAACATTTTACTTTTTTTTTTTTAAGTACTTTCACTTCAGTAAAAATCTAATGAGATATTGCCTAAATAAAGATTGCATCAAAGCATACAATGAATAATAGATTAGGTCTACAAAAGTGGCAAGACAGGACAAATTAGTCTGAAGTTCCTTTAAGTTTGTTCTAATTAAAAAACAAAACAAAAAAACTCTATTATTTAATATGCGTTAGGGATAATTGACATGCACTTCACTATGGTACCTTGCTCCTTCTGAGAAACAGTTTCTTCCATCAGTGTGGATGTGCTAAATGAGTCATCATGCTGACAGATGCAAGAACATTCTGTGCTAAAGAAAAGTCAACTTTTGGTTTGAATCACTCATCACATGAATGAGCCTCACAATCACAGTCAGTGAAAAGCCAACTGGAGATGAATATTTAGCTGCTCCTGCTCTCTGAAAACCGTGACAAGATTGCCTAGACGTCTTTTTTTCCTTAAATGCTTTCAATATTTTTGTCTTTTGCCGTCATGTGTGTACATAACAGGTTATAGCCTATTTGAATTCCGATAATGTTCTTTTTACCGTCGCTTTCAAATATCATTTGAAGAGACGTTTTCAAACGCGTTGCTATTGGTCACGTGACACGCTGCGTTTGGCGCTCATCCTACAGCGGCGTCGTTTTTTAATTGTAAACGAATGCCGTTGGAGAGCAACGGCAGAGGGGAAGAGTTTCAGTGAACAACGACTTTAATTTCAGACATTACACAAACTATCATATGTTCTCAGAAGACTTACAATATTGCTTACCAGTTAAACTACTTTTATTGTTTTCTTCGAGCTTGGCATTTAATATTACCATCAAATTTCATTATATAAGCTATGGAAAAGCCGCCTGAGGACATTCTGCCAAAGATACTGGGTTAGAACAGCATGGTGGTGAGAATTTGACAAATTATTAGTGTTATTGTTGTTGATATATGCGTAACCTGTTTGTCATATATGAGAAAATTACTTTGAAACAACAGCTTAATGTTATGGTTATCAAGGCCTTGTGTCGTCACCTTACAGTTTTTTGGATGGCCATTGGAGGGCAGTGCTTCTCTGCAGTTGTATTCAAAGTAAGTTGAAATAGCCTACAGAATTTCTCTTTTTTCTAGACAGAAATGCATAGTGTGTTTAATATCATATGTGACTGTTCCTGATATTAGAGAAAGTAATTTTGTCAGGATTGTCAGGATGAATGCATGCCTCCTGGACATTATATGTGGACATTATGATCTTTGGAATACATAACATTTTTAATGACTATGGCATTATGTGATTGGCCACTGTTGCATATTATGAACCAAGAGAGTGTAGTTTAAAGCACACTGTGCTGTGTTTTTAACGTTAGCCCACATAAATGTTATCATGTGAATGATCTGATAAATTGCTGATACAGATGCCATGTAATGGTAAAATGGAGTGAAGAAGGGAGCAGCAGAGAATATAGGATTTCAGCTTCATGTTTGGATACAATTTTTAGCTTTGCTCTGTCCCAGTTAATTTCACTCTTTGAAGTGGCTTCAGTCCTTGCTGTTATAATAACCTCCCCATTCCCCTGATTCATGGAGATCAATAGATTTATGTGAATGGCCCAAATCATAAAATGTACCACATACTGCATCTGACGTTTATGTTACTTTGGGCTCAGGCAGTTCATTTTATTTCCCAGAAAGCCTAAAGAAAGTGACATATTCAGAAACCTCCACAAAAATGTATAGATACAAAAACACTTCTAGCATAGTGTGACAGGGATATTTGTTTTGTTTTGTTTTTATGTCAGGCCCCTGTAAATGGCAATCGACCAAATGAAATAATAATGATCAACACAGACTTTGTAGCCTAATTTCATAACTGAAAGACAAAAATATAGTGTGACTGACACAGGAGATGTTCTTCACGCAACCGAGGCAGAGCAAAGTAGTTTTCATCAGGTTCCTTCATTATCCCTGTGATGAATCATTGTGCATCATTATAGCATGTGTCTGATAGCTTTCACAGTGCTGTTTGTCATTCAGGGACTTCGTTCTAAGGGGAGAGTTTGGGAGCTATTAGCGAGCTATAAATAGATGGAGAGAGAAAAAAATAGAGACGAGGCATTTGGATTTTAGATTAAAGAAAGAATAATGAACAATTACCTAAATGTGTGTGGGGCCCCAACAAGTATTTGTACATTGAAGGGATATTTCACCCAAGGATGATAATTCTGACATAATTTAATCACCCTCATGTTGTTCCAAAACAGTTTTGTGTGTGGATGTGGAAGACATTTTGAGAAATGTCTCTGTTTTTTCCCCATACAATAGAAGTCAATGGTCACCAAAACTGTTTAGTTACCAACATTCTTCAAAGTATTTTTTTCTGTGATCACGTAAATAGCATATGAGAATGACAGGAGAGAGACCACTTTGTTGAGATGTTATTTTTGTTTGTGGACAAAAAGGAATCTTGTTGCTTCATAATATTAAGGTTGAACCACTGTAGTCATGTGGACTATTTTAAAGATGTCTTTACTACTTTTTTTTTTTTTTTTTTTTTTAATGGAGGATAAAAAAAAAAACACTCGGATTTCATCAAAAAATCTTAATTTGTGTTCTGGAGATGAACGGAGGTCTTGCGGGTTTGAAACAACATGAGGGTGAGTAATTAATAACAGAAATTTCATTTTTGGGTGAACTAACCCTTTAACTATCAGTTTTCTCATACTTTAAAATATATGAATTATGTTGCATTAACAAAATTATATATTAATGGCATCTTCAAACAAATTATGCTTGACCTTAATAACTGCATATTTTTGGGGCATTTTTGCACCGACCTCTGTACATTTTAGTCGATGTATGAAGTCAGTTCTCCTTAAGTTCCCAAAGGTGTAGCTCATCACATTAACTATGGCCATGTTCCATTAACATTTGACAAGCAGCAATTATTCAAATAACTTTTTTCTTCATTTTGAACACTATATCTTTTCTTCTTTCATTTTAAACCTAACAAACTTCATTTTGTCAAATGTTTTTCTTGAAAGCAGTATCATTAAATATAAATAAATGCTACTTGGTTTGATATTTTGCATTGAATTTCATTAATTCTAAGCTTGGCTTAACTGTCAAAATACTTTTTGGGGTCAATGCGTGTGTGTGTTTTGGTATTTGTTTTTAATACTCAGGCTTCCACACTGTAAAAAATGGCCGTGACTTTAACAGTAAAAGTGTAAAAATGCTGCGGTGGAAAACTGTTAATTGGTTTACAGAAAGTTTCCGTACTATATACAGTGAATAACTGTAATAGATCTAACGGTACATTTAATGTAATTTTACGGTAAAATACCGTTAAATATACAGTTTTTGGAAGTGAAAAATAACAATTCATTGTAAAATTTACAGTGAAAAAACGTAAATTGACATTCCCACAATTCCCTGCGTGACACTTCACATTTTGAAATATTTTCGTTGAAATAACTCTGTTTCTTCTCAGTTTTTCTCATTTTTTTCTAATCAGTTATGTACATTAGGGTTTTATGTTACATCTAATGTTGTTAAATTAATGTTTATTGCATTTTTATAATTTCATGCATGTTACCATGATGGTGTTTAGTGTGTGTGTGAATGACACTGTGTGCACCTTCTATATGTTAGTGTTGTCCTTCTCAGCTTGTGGAAATCTGCTTGTGATGAACTTTGATTCATCATGTGACTTATCACCACTGTGTTTGGTGACTGTCAGTGTATTATAAAGGTACAAAACAGATATTAGTATTTCATTAGGTTGGTAAATTAACATTATATCAGTTAATGAAATATGTTATTTTACCGTAAATTTAACAGATTTTTGTTTTACATTACTACTGTATTTTTTACGGTAAAGTTCTGGCAACCACAGCTGCCGTTTTTTTTTTTCCGTAAATTTTACTGGGATTTTTTTACAATGCATGTTTCTTTTCATTAAAGCTGCTGAAAACGTATTTCATAACAATAAGCCAGACAAGCCACATGTACCTAATAGCATCAGAATATCTCATTCATATTTCTAAATTATATTACCTTTCAATACATGGCAAAACCTGAGATCAGGCTGCTTGTTAGATATTCCAAGAATAAGTAAAATAAATATGCTATTCCCATTGCTCTTTGGTCTAGTCAAAACTGGCGACAGAAATTCAATTAAACCTGTTTAATGACCCTCTGAGGAGCTCCTGCCAGATGCCTACAATATTCTGAATGTGATTTAGACCTGGCCTTGTGAAATAAATTACATCCCAAGCCACCCCGGATACCACACTAAACTAGCATACTGAGGGTCTAGGCTGCATATGTAGTATGTATAATCTTAAATATTCATCATTGCAAATAACAGACTTTACATAAAAGAGGGAATCATAGAGAAGGGATTTCAGCTGAGAGAAACATATTAGCACAACAAAGAGGCCCTAGATGCTGTTTCATTTGTTTCTATTTCACCTTTGTGTTTAAATTTTCTTTGTTCTTCAACATCTCCAAATATATCTAGTCCTTTAAGCCCATGATCCAAATTTATCTACAGTATATGTCCTATAGTTCAAAGCCATTTGTTTCTCAGTGAACTTCTATTAGTACTGATCTTACAGAATGCGCAGGTGCAAGACAACATTCCTGCTGTACAACACAATAATAGATAGATAGTAGTCTCTGGACAGCCTTTGTAAAATGGATTGTGCATGGTTTTGTTGTATGAAATATAGAATGAAGGACATTTCATAATCTAAGGTGTACGACTACAAGAGTCGTCTCGGTAACAATTTATTTCGATGGTCCACTTTAGACATTAACTATAAGTAACTTTGCAACTATTTGTCAACTATCAGTCATTAGAGTATTAGTAGACTGTCTGCTTAATGCTAACACTTTATTTTGATGCTTCCCCAACAGACATTTGTCTGACTATTATGTAACTTTGCAACTACATGTCAACTTATTCTAATAATCCGAACCATTAACAGTTTACTAACATTCTACTACACTAATACTCTAATGAGAGTTGGCGTGTAGTTGCAAAGTTACTTATAGTTAGTAGAATGTCAAAAGTGGACCATTGAAATAAAGTCTAACTATGGTCTGTAACCATGGACTAGACTCTTGATTGTCAGTAAATTGCAGAGCTTTTTAATGTTGATAGTACTTTTACTCACCTAAGATGCAGTTCAGAGCCATTCTTATTGCGCATATTTAGTCCTGTGTGAATTTCAATTCCTTTGATGTTCATAGCAGTGTATGTCGCCATAACAACAGCTCACAGTTTTATTTATAGCCTAATGCAATGTCGTTTGCATTCTGAGAAATATGTAATCTATTATGACAGACAGCCTGAGCATTGATTCATTTTAATGACTGCAATATCATATTGCTGATTTAAAGGAACATGGGAACAAACATAATTGCACACCGTTGCCTGTGGCTTTATTCTCCGTAATGACTTATTCATTGTCAGAATTACAATAAATTTAAGGCTATTATTTTTTATCAAAAGACATTCTTGCTTGAAAGCCAGAGAACTTGCATGAAAAAAAAAGTATTTTTAATCTTCATGTTCAATCATATTTCAAGTGATCTCTTGTTAAAGCTATTCATTTATTGTCATCGCATGTCTCTGTTTTGAACAGCACTGTTAAACCAGGGTTTATATGTGGAAATCACTTAACATAAGTGTCAAACAGCCTTGACTGAAAATTTCAATGTAATAAGATTCCATGTAATAAGTAGCCTAAATATTAAATATTATTTATTTTTTTCAGTTATCATTAGCTTTAGTTTGTATCATCAAGGTAAGTAGAAGACATTCAAATATGCATTGAAACATGCTATTTTTGAGTGCAAAGAAGTGTAATGTGTGTGTGATGAAATGAAATAAAATTAGAGAAATTGATCAGGTATGTAAGTACAAGTCATAGTAATTTGTTTATATACCAATAGTAATTATTAATGATAACAACAAATTATTTGCATTTGTTTCAGGAACTCAGATTTGTTGCGTCATTAGTTGGACTCAATTATACTGGACTCATTAGTTCAACGATGGGCTCATTGATAAGTCAGAGAGCCATCTGTGACCTCATCCAACACACAAAGCAGCTGTGCTCAAATTTGTAGGGGTCTATCATGAACTGTTTCATTCGTTAATTAGTTTCTTTAAAAGTGAACATTTAAAAATTACAAGGCACATTTTGTCAAGTTGTATAATTTCACAGATTTACTCAAGATACTCAAATTACCCAAGATAAAACAATCCAATAGAATACAATAGAAAGTATTTTTTATGTTTTACACTTTGTAACTCTGAATTTTGTGTTTGTTGGGTTTATAAAATGAACCATTTTTTTAGTAGTTGTCAGCGTATTGCTGTGCATGCAAACACACTAACTGTTAAAGGTGCCCTCAAATGAAAAATTGAATTGATCTTGGCATAGTCAAATAACAAGAGCTCAGTACATGGAAATGACATACAGTGAGTCTCAAACTCCATTGTTTCCTCCTTCTTATATAAATCTCATTTGTTTAAAAGACCTTAAAAAAACAGGCGAATCTCAACATAACACCGACTGTTACGTAACAGTCGGGGTGTACACCCCAATATTTGCATATGCCAGCCCATGTTCCCAACATTATGAAAGGCATTAGACAAGGGCAGCCAGTAACATCTGGAGCAGCACAGGTTAATCAACAGACAAGGTAAGCAAGCAAGAACAATAGCGAAAAATGGCAGATGGAGCAATAATAACTGACATGATCCATGATATCATGATATTTTTAGTGATATTTGTAAATTGTCTTTCTAAATGTTTTGTTAGCATGTTGCTAATGTACTGTTAAATGTGGTTAAAGTTCCCATCGTTTCTTACTGTATTCACGGAGACAAGAGCCGTCGCTATTTTCATTATTAAACACTTGCAGTCTGTATAATTCATAAACAGGGTCAGGGTCTGAGCAGATGTATGCACTTTTCCTAGTCCGATTACTGCAGGTTTTTGAAAATCAGAGCTAAACCTGCAGCTTGTCATTCTAAATAAAAGGATTTGGACGAAGACTGGTAATCTTTTATATGTAAATTACATTAATTAGGTGTCGTTTACAACGCGGAAAACTGAAACCATTCAGCTGTGCGCAAGTTTAAGAACATTTGCGATTTATAGATGTCACATCTAAAAGAGAGGCGTACACTCATTTTCTGTGTGTACGTTCATTCTATGAATCACACGTACGCACATCTGGAAAAAATGATCTTAAGATCAAATTTAGGATGATTTCTGTGCAACATTTTATAACTGAGGCCCCAGATCTCTCCAGATCTCAGCAAAGGAGGATTAAACAACTCCACAAACAGCATTACAGCTTCACATATTATTAACCAGACTGACTTTATTTCTGTCATTCATTAACAGAAGTTTAACACTCATGTTTGTCTCATTTGTAGTCACCATAATGGTAACTGGTGTTTCCATTAGTTGGGTTCTTAACTCTTATAATAATCATTGTGAATTAGCATGAATTATTGATGTCATTTGAAATGTAATTATTGTGTTTTGCCCTTAATATATTTAAACTACAAACCCTGTTTTACTGAAACATGATATCACACTGTATTGCAGAAAATAGTAATCTACAAGGACAAACACAGATCAGCGTATGAATCTCAACAATGATGACATCAAAATATTCAGACAAGATCAACTCTGGACATCACAAAAAGCTACTAAAAGACAACAAAAACCACAATAAAAGCAAATAGTTAGAATAAAAGAAAACGGCACAATTCAGTTGCATAATTTATTCATGCTGTGATGCATGCTGGGAGTTTTGTACTAATGTTCCCAGCATGCATTGCGGCATGATGATGAAGAAGTTGTCATCATCTATTGGTCTAATCTTACTCAGAGTGTTTTTTGTTTTTTTTTGTTTATCATGTAGACCTAATGCAGTTATTTTCAACTTAAAGGGGCTCTATGTAGGAATGACAACCAGTGTTCAAAATGGGTACTACAGTCCAAATTTAAAATATAGTTTGGCCCGCCCCCATGGTTCAAAGACGCGGGTTGCCAGCTACAATAGGGAGCGCAATTCACAATGAAAGCTTAGGAGACTTACACACTGTAAGCTGATCAGTTGATTTATCTGTGTTTTAATATGCTGTTGTTCATAGAGATATTTAGATGGATTCAGAGGCTTTTTAGGTCAGGTAGAATCTGCGATTCTCTGACCCAGTTTGTTTGTTGGTTTCCATGGTTGCAATATGTGGTGTTTTCCGCCAACTGGCAACCTGTGATGTTGAAATACTATTGGATAAACTGACAGCACACGGTTTCGCACAGACCAAAACAAAGACAGACATTCCGACACGGAACGCACATTTTCAAAGTAGAATATATGCTGTAGCTTTGTTTTTCTGAGAAACAAGTAGGTGAACTTAGCATGTTTCCTAAATATCTGCAAACATATCGGGGTGTTTTTATGCTTTATTAAAGTAAAAATCTTACATCAATAATAGTCTGTCATAGCAGGGGTTCCCAACCACATTCCTGGAGCCCCCTAATGCTGCTTGTTTTCCATGTCTCCTTAATCAAAAACACCTGATTCAGATCATCAACTCATTAGTTGAGACTCCAAGGCCTGAAATGAGTGTGCCAGACAGAGACATGCAAAATGTGCAGTGTTGGGGGGCTCCAGGAATGTGGTTGGGAACCACTGTGTCATAGAATGCATTGCGGCATGAAGCATGTCACCATTGTTGAGATATATATCTACGTAAGAGGGTCTATGGTTGGAAAGATGTTTGAGAAACCCTGCAGTGGTCAACCTGAAGCTTTCACCTGCACACCCACTGAAGCTAAACAGGGTTGAGCCCGGTCTCTATTTGAATGGGAGACTGGGTTGCTGTTGGAAGAGGTGTTAGCGAGGCCAGCGCTGATCGGCCTGTCACCTGAGTGGGTTTAAATAAACCGACACTGAAAACCAACCATCATTAAAATCTTGTAATGAAACAAAAACAACCATCATTGAAATGTCGTAATGGAACAAAACAGACCATCATTGAAATCTCATAAAGGAACATAACCAAACACACAGGATTGTGGGATGTCTTAAGCCCTATTCGGATGGGATTAGTTTTATAAGGGTAGATTCCTTGAAAGGGACTTGGCTTGAATTAGAGCCCTGGCGAGATACTGCGTTCTGATTGGTCAATCACTGTTTTAATTTGTTAATTATCATACAGAGAATTTTAAAATTTTGTTTACATGATAAGATTTACATAAATACATAATGCTATAAATCTAAAGGGGATGGTAAGGGGGACGGTGGCTTTACATAGGGGATGCTGTTTGTCATTTTTTTTCAACAAAGGGGATGCCATCCCCCCTCAAATTGAGCCCTGCTTATAATAACAATATCGTGCGTTGGTGTGGATGCTATAGTTATTGTTCTTGGTGGGAACTAGCTTTTAGACTGTCCTGATTCAGTTTGCCCCTTTAATAGCAATATTCCTTCACACCACAAATATGTTGATGTAGCGAGTGGCAAAATAATGAAACATTTGTTTTATAGTCAAGACAAAATGTCCATTGGTGATGTGTCACATGCTCACTAAAACCACCTGCTATGGTCTCTGCAGCACAAGATAACTGAACCAGAAATTCAGTGCTTTATTACCTCTCATGGGGTTCATATTTAGCGAGAATGATGGAAATGGAGGGAGTTTGTGTTAGAGGTAATGTTTACACAATGCTAACTATGCTTAGCCAACTATAACTTGATCTGTGAATGAGGTAATTAAGATCTTCTTTGGCAAAAGGCAGATACATTACTGTAATGCAGTACTGCTGTTTCAGCAAGTTTTAGTAAGTGGCTGCACATGAAAATTTGTTTTAAATGTCAGAAAATGCCACGCATCCCCATTACTTTTAGATTACCTCCGCATTGCCCATCATGCTCAATTAAGTAATGAGAGTCTAGTTAATTAAAGGCAATTAAAGAATTGGATGTGTACAGTTGGTTAGAGCAGAGGTGGAGGGAATTATAGAACGCTTCCTTGTGAGTATAAACCCACTTAGTAAATAAACCTGATTCTAAATGTATTTTCACTTTTACGGTGCAATTGCAATCATGTAACAAAGACTTCAATTTAATACTTAAAAGTTTGATTATTTGAATAATTATGACCAAACATAGCTCATACAAAAATGGATATTTTCACACTTAAATTAATTCGCCACCCCTGGTGTGGAGTACATTCTGTTATTAACATTTAAAAAAAATACTTTTTCCACATACACTCTTATAGTCACTCAGCTGAGCCTCCCATTCTTTTTAGCCTTTAATTAGACCCAGAGACCCTTTCAAAAATGCTTTTGTTTCAGCTGAGAGAGCCTGACCTATGGTGGCCAATATTTATCTGAGCAGCAGAATGTAAAGTAGCCTCCACAGAGACATTATGCCCCACCAACCACAGTTCAGTCTGGTCTCTGGATAAGAGGCAGTGGAGCTCTGATGGTGGAAATCGCACATCGAACCATGTATAAATATATGTTTGTGCAGGCAAATCAATATAGTGTCTTACTCATTGGGTGCCAAGTGGCAAAGAATTTTGTCAAAATTGTAGATAAAATTGAGCTTATCATTTCATCACAGTGGGAATGCTGCTCAAACTCAAATGTCCACAGTAATGTTGGCATGAGAAATGGGTTACAGTGAAATGTCACATTGCCATTCAAAAAGGTGTAATGGCCATCATTTACAGTTTTTCCTCAATTGATTTTAAGTAAGGTTGATAATCTCAGATATTGGAACATTTCATAATTATTGTAAACTTTTCAGATGGCTTCATATTGATGTCTGCAATATAAGGGTTTATCTGTGAAAAGCCAGAGCAAACAAATGGGGACACAAAAAGAAGAGAATAGCTATGTTTCCATCCACCAATTTATATGCGCATTTTGGGATATCACATAAAAACAATGGATTGAAACCCCAAGATAAATTCTAAAAATGTGCATAAGGAAATGTATGCGCTCAATTGAGGCGGATCCATTTTTTTTAATCTAATTTTTAAATTGCAAGATAACCAACACTATCTCTATCTTATGACCAATTCGTATGTATTTTATGAGTTGGCTGATTCATACAAATTCGTACAACCTCACTTATACGAATTCATACGATTTGTCTAAACCCCAGGGGTTTAAGCCCTTGATATACTTCAAACGAAATCGAAGAACGAACTGATCATTTCGAACAAAATCAGGCCAAAACGAAGTTCGTTTTGTGTTCTTTTTGGAAGTTCGAAACGGCTTGCCAAAGCGAACTTTCAGGAAAAGTTTGCTCCAGCTGCAAAACACCTTCGTACTACCATTGGTCAGTGATGATAACGTAATAGGAGGCGTGCGTCGAGGCTCCGCCTTCACTCGCGTGGACGCGTCTCTGATTCATTTTGTGTGTTTGACTTCGTCGAGTTAAAGGGATAGTTCACCCAAAAATGAAAATGCACTGCTTACCCCCAGTGCATCCAAGATGTAGGTGACCTTTTTTCTTCAGTCGATCACAAAAGATGATTTTTAACTACAACCACTGCCATCTGTCATTGAAATAATGGCGGTTGATGGGAACTTCATCTATAAGAGTGAATAAACCTTGCTTAGACAAATCCAAATGAAACCCTGCGGCTCGTGATGACACATTAATGTCCTAAGACACGAAACGATCGGTTTGTGCGAGAAACTGAACAGTATTTATATATTTTTTTACCTCTAATACACCACTATGTCCAACTCCGTTCAGGACTCCTTTAGTGATGTCTGATCGCGCTCTGACAACGGCAGTGATGTCTGACACTCATTGAAGTATATGCGCGAGACATCACTGCCGTTGTTTGAAGTATACCGGGGCCTTTAGGGTTAGGGGTAGTCATTCGTACGAATCTGACAACTTGAAAAATATGTACGATTTAGCAAAAAACATACAAATTCGTTATAAATTAGCCATCTCGTAAAATATAAGTGCTGTGAGATCAGGTTGCGATGACATATTCTTAAAGAAATCATTGTAAGCTTATTGTCAAAGATCTAATCATATAAAACATCTTCTGTTGCCTGTGGATTTATTATTTGCATTTATTTTTATTTATTTTTTTTACCTTAATCACGTTGTTTTGTTTTACCCTATAATTATGTTTCCACAATATCAGGCCAGGCCAATGAAGCTTTGCTAAATATCTCTAGATCCAAATTATTTTTGGTCCAGTGCACTAATATAAGTTCCATACTGTGCCGTGGGGTATTTAGCATCTTAACCATAAAAAAAAAAAGAAAAGAAAAAAAAAAAGATGTATTTTACATTCACAGGAGAGTCTGGAGAGATATAGAAAAATAGAGTGTAAGAGGAACAGACAAAGCTTGAGCCAACAACCTCATTATATGTTTTTCATGTATATGTACAGTACTACCCACTGTGCCCTGCCTTCAACACATCTCATGCTGTATTATAATGAACATGAATCCATAAATGCAATAGGAAAAACATACACACATACATTATGCCTAAATGGGAGCTGAAAAATGAGAGTCCATCAAAAATCACATAAAAACCATGAGTCTTATTCATGAAACACAAGCAGGTTGGATTTATGTGTAAATTGTTTGTAAAACCATTCTTGCATGCATTGTCACATTCAATCCAGTGCAACAATTTACATAAAAATGGATGTATGAAGGATTTACGCAGAAACTTGCTCTGTTGGTGTTTCTTGAGAAAGGCCCAGAGACTTTTAAAATGTCTCCTTTAATGACATGCACAGAGAACATTTCAGAAATGTTTCAGCACTGAGAGAATGGGAGTGTTATGAAGTAAATTAATAATTTATAAGTAAATGAAGGCAGAACGTAGTTGTGTGCTTCTGAGAGAGAATTTTCCCGTCTCCTGAGCATAAGACACGTGGCAAATTTATGTTTCAAGCTTTTCCCAATGTATGATTGTTATACATAATAAATTATGTCTCTACAGGTATGTGTGTTGATACTGTAGCCTAAAGGTGTGACAATATCAGACCTTAGCCAGGGTTCATGCCATCTTTAAGTTTTCACAAATGAAAATGTGATTGTGCATAATAGATGTATAATCCTTCCAAAAAAGTTTCACTTTTTTTTTTCTCTCGCTAGCTGAATGATCATCAGCAAGTTAAAAACAGAACAACCCATGGAACAGACGTATATATCCCTCTCAGCCTTGTTTTCATCCATGAGAAATTAGATATGGCATCTACCCTAACTAAAGTCCAAAGCAGACACTCTCTCTTGTCATTTACAGTCACTGTATCCATGTTATGTTCATTATTAATGTCCTTCCGGCTTTTGAAAGTATGCAAGAAGACAAGCCTAACCACATACTCATGTTTGGGAGCAGTCAAATGTAATTACTTAACTATTGAAAAACCCAAATTGGTCAAGTACTGAACTGAATATTTAGGGAGACAGGATTTAAGGGACCTGCTCTTTGGTTATTGTCAGCTGACTCTCCCCACAGGAGACATATACAGCAGTCTCTCTGTGCTCTTAATTATGACAAACACATGTTGCATGTAAATTACCCTGGAGCAAGAGAAGCCATATACTCACAGCGCTCTGTTTAACAGGGTCATGACAAGGTGAAATAAAACACATCTGTAATGTCTTCTCTCTTTTTGTCTGTCTCTAGATCACACACAAATTGAGCACAGTGCCTGAGGACTTGATCTTCACAGCAGCGCTTTCCTATGCAGCTGCTATGTGTGCTTGTGTATGCGAGTTTGTGTTCTTGAGACATGCATACACACTAGACAATTAGGTAGGTGATTAAAAAAAGTGTAGCTCTTTTATGACTATTATTCAGCTAATGTGTATATAATGACATTATGTAGCCTAATAAATTACAAATATGAATATAATTTATTGGTATTGTTTATTCATAATAATATTACTTAGTATTTTATTTGTGTATCCTCACTTGACCCTGTTCGCACAGACGTCATACGTCATTAGCGCGTTTCATGCTATGCAGAGTTTATGTAGATAGACGTCAGTCACGGAGCACCGCAAACAAACAGAAGCACCTTTTACAGTTCCTACCAAATCAAAACAACGAGCTTATGCTGCGTTCACGCCATTACTACCGTAATTATGGCAACCAGTGACGTTGACATGCTTTTCAGTCAGACTCAGAATTATGCGTATTCATGTCAACAGTATCAACAGCAAACAGTATCAACAGCAAAATCTGCAGCAGTCAGGAAAAGCGCTCTAACGTTGTTAATGTTCATTATTATTGTAATGTTATGTGCTTTGAGACATGAGATAGTTTAATCTCTTGACACTTTGCTGAGAGCAGCTGTGTGTGTGTGTGTGTGTGTGTGTGTGTGTGTGTGTGTGTGTGTGTGTGTGTGTGTGTGTGTGTGTGTGTGTGTGTGTGTGTGTGTGTGTGTGTGTGTGTGTGTGTGTGTGCGTGTTCATGTGTATTGGAGGGTGGGATTGTATGCTTTCAATGCTAGCAGGTTAACGCTAGCATTTCCCATATCACCTACTGCACCTTTAAAGGTGCCCTAGAACCAGTTTTTACAAGATGTAATATAAGTCTAAGGTGTCCCCTGAATGTGTCTGTGAAGTTTCAGCTCAAAATACCCCATCAATGTTTTTTTTATTAATTTTTTTAACTGCCTATTTTGGGGCATCATTAACTATGCACAGATTCAGGCTGCGGCCCCTTTAAATCGCGCGCTCCCTGCCCCCCCGAGCTTTCGACTATAATACAGTGTATTTACATCTTTACAAGATGTTCGTCATGCATACTGCATGCATGCTTCGGATCATGTGAGTATAGTATTTATTTGGATGTTTACATTTGATTCTGAATGAGTTTGAGGCTATGCTCTGTGGCTAAAGCTAACATTACAAACTGTTGGAGAGATTTATAAAGAATGAAGTTGTGTTTATGAATTATACAGACTGCAAGTGTTTAAAAATGAAAATAGCGACGTCTCTTGTCTCCGTGAATACAGTAAGAAACAATGGTAACTTTAACCACATTTAACAGTACATTAGCAACATGCTAACGAAACATTTAGAAAGACAATTTACAAATATCACTAAAAATATCATGATATCATGGATCATGTCAGTTATTATCGCTCCATCTGCCATTTTTCGTTATTGTTCTTGCTTTCTTACCTAGTCTGATGATTCAGCTGTGCACAGATCCAGACGTTAATACTGGCTGCCCTTGTCTAATGCCTTGAACATGGGCTGAAATATGCAATTATTTGGGTCATTCATATTAATGATCCCGACTGTTACGTAACAGTCAGTGTTATGTTGAGATTCGCCTGTTCTTCGGAGGTCTTTTAAACAAATGAGATTTACACAAGAAGGAGGAAACAATGGTGTTTGAGACTCACTGTATGTCATTTCCATGTACTGAACTCTTGTTATTCTACTGTGCCAAGGTAAATTCAATTTTTGATTCTAGGGCACCTTTAATATAGCAATGCAGCCTTGTTTTTTTTTTTGTTTGTTTGTTTCTTTACACTGAAAACTATCTTTTCATGCAACATTTACATTTTTTAAAAAATAATTGTTTTTTACAATTATGAATATTTCTTTTTTTTTTTCTCTCATATTCTAATATTCACAAGTAAATATTATTTTCCCCCTAATATATCTACAATTTGCTCCTGCCGTTTCTATATATATTATATTAAGGATTAATGAATATATATTGAAGATTTGAAAAGATAAAATGAGTTATCAATAACGTGTATAAACGCATACACAAGCATAGCAGAGGGCATGAACAGAGAGCTCCTGGGTCTCCATGTTTGGCTCCCCGCTCAGTTCGCCACAGGCAATCCTTGCCCAGCTGAGCATGTAATGGCCGCAATGATTGTAGAGACCATCTAGGATCAAGAGCACAGACAGACAGACACTGTGTGGGGGTAAACAAAAAAGAAGAAGAGGAACAGAGCTCTAGAGATTTAACATTACAGGAACTCGACAGTGCAGGATGTCTTTGAACTGGCCCAAGCAGTAATAGCAGAGGGTCAGAGACAAGAAGGGCTCAGGAGAATGTATTTTAAGACTACATTTCAGATTGATATGAGAACAGAATTTAGATTAAACTTGTTCAACATGTTCACCACACTAGCAGGGATGAGTGCTTTGCTTTCAAATCCAAATAATTCCTCACATCCAAATAATGGACTGAAGTAAGAACAGCAGAATTCCCCAAACTTCAGTTCGCAGACAAGAAAATTCAATCCCAAACTTCAGTTTGCAGACTCAAGAAAATTCGGTCCCACTCTATATTAAGTGGCCTTAACTACTATGTACTTACATTTCAATTAATCATTTGATACAGTGCACTTATTGTGTACATACATGTTTTTATATTGTACTTAATTTTAAAAACACCTGCATGTAAATACATCTGTCATTAATTTCTGTATTTACATTTATAATTACATTGTTGACCCATCCCTTACACCTTAACCCACCCTTAAACCTACCCATACCACCAAACCTGTCACTAACCTTACCCGTATCCCTCCTCAATAGCAGCAAAAGTGTTTTGCAATTCAATATGAACCCAATAAGTACATTGTACTTATTTTTTGATGCAAGTACATAGTAGTTAAGGCCACTTAATATAAAGTGGGACCGAAAATTCAAACCAAAAATTAAAAATTCACCAAAGACCAACAGCCCCCCAACCCAATTGACTAGTAGCATGTGTTTACATTTGTACAGGAATCTCTTGTTCAGATAGCATTCTGTATTGCCAGACTTTATGCACGCCATCTGTTGATCACAGCGGTCTCATTTGTGATGTTAAATCACGTTCGTAAGTTGCACTGGCATTAGCGAATGCCATAAATGTAAACTTAAACAAATCAGAAGCTCAAATGAGCAATTACAGCCAGTGCAGCAGCACTCAGATTATTAAAGTCTAAACCATTTATATGGCATATTGTCAATGTCATTGTGTTTTGAAAAATCAGTATTTTGTTGATTAAATAGTTGTTTTGTGTATGATTTCCTCAAGAATTTTTGTGTTTTCAGAGAAATTAATGTTTTGTCTATCTTTGTACTATAGCAAAACAAATGCAAAATGATGCAGATAATGCGGCAAAGATGTCTCTCTGTGCCTCGCCATAACACTGAATCACAATGGAAACCACAGCTTTTGATGGCCTGTTTTGTTTTTGCCAAACAAAACACACAACTTTTTTCTTTTTTTTCTTTTTTGCACTTCATTATTATTACATTCTGCTCTGTTTTTGGGCCCTAGGGGTCATTGTGCCTTTTTATTTCCGCTCTCTGGGAAGTTTTGCAACTAGAACACACATGGATGTTACTAACAGGCTCAGCGGTAGCTATCAATTCGACATCAGGATTAATAATGTGCCTGTCACAAATGAAGATCCCACTGTGAAAGGCGCCACATGTGGTGGTATGAGTGGGGCTGCAGTAAAGTCGACAAACTGTTTGCCCTCCCCCTCAAAACATGCTCACATGCGTCCACCCCTGCAGCTGCTCACATGACAAGCAGCAGCGACCTCTGGATGTCCTCATCTTAAGTTTGCATGTGAAGGAATTGCATCATATTTTAATGCTGGCTGGAATTCATGAGTCATTCACAAATCATTTTGCAGAGTTGCCAGTTTGGAAAAATAACATGAGGCATCCCCTGTCTATACAGTTTTTGTAATGGTTGTCCGGGGGAGGGACAGCTGAAGCATAAATTAGTGCTGCCATTGATCTTCCCCATGATATGGGCTTATTTTGTAACGCTGATGAAATCTTCCTTCACATTGGCCAGAGTAAATGCCAAGCTGCTTGCAATGCCAAGCTGTATGAAACCCTCAGACCCAGTAATCTAACTCTCTTGGTCTGGGTACTGTGCCTAATTCCCTGCCAGGGGACTGCCCTTCTGTTCTTCTTTGGCACCAAGCTCTCTCACCATGTCTACCATATGTCAAGTGTTACCCTGGGATGCTTTTCAGTGACATCCTAGAGAGGCTGTCAGCAATCTGAGATGGACTAGTGATTGTGACCTCTTTCTTTCTTTTGATTTTGTCCTTGATGCTATATATATATATATATATATGCTATATATTATTCAGATTTGCGTATCATAATGATTGAGCTGGGGCACAGGTGGAAAGCATAGTCAACAACATTAAAAAAACATTTATGAGCGAAGTAGAAAACATATAGGATCAGGTGGCGCTGTATGCAGCCAAATGCAGATAATCTGTGAACATTTGAATAACCAGGACATAGAAGCACAAATCATATTTTTCCATTAGAGAGCGGAGTGTTAATCTGGATATGCCTCTGAGGACATGTAAAACCCATCTTCACAGAACACATCCATGGTCTCCCTCTGCATCTCTCATAGGGGAAACCCAGAGGGATAAGGATCATGGAAAAGCTTTGTGCAGAAATTGAAAGAGGATTCCCACCTGCAGACATGATGCTTTGGTTGGTTCGCCAAGATCATTTACATTCAGTTGAAAACCAATTCAGTTTAATCTCACTTGGAATTGGTAAGGAAACTTGCAATGATAGAGGTATCATCAGCGTTTCAAGAAACAGAGGCTTCTCTAAGCACTGAACTCTGTTGCTTTAAAACAGTCATAATCACTACTACAAGTAGCTTCAGTGTATAGTTGGGTAATTTTGTCAGTAGCTTGTAGCCAGCTACTTTTATCTAAAGGGTAATCTGTGGTTTAAAGCTGATGTAAGCAATTTCAGCTGGGATAGTATGTACAAAAGTTAAAAATCTGTCATCATTTACTCACTCTGAAGTTGTTCCAAACCTGTATGAATTTCTCTCTTCAGTTGAACACTAAAGAAGATATTTTGAAAAATATGAGTAACCAAACAGTTGATGGGCCCATTGACTTCCATATGTAGAAAAAAACTAAACAAAAAAACAATGGAAGTCATTGGAGTCCATCAATTGTTTAGTTACTCATATTTTTCAAAAAATCTTCTTTTGTGTTCAACTGAAGAAAGAGATTCACTTGCATGTGAATAAATGATAACAGAATTTTCATTTTTGGATGAACTATCCCTTTAAGCTCTAATTTCTTAAGGCATACTCTCTTTGCAAAACCCTGCAGACATGTCAGCCAACCCAATTTTAGCAAACTTGAAACAAAGTTTCTAGTAAAAAAAAAGAAGAAGAAGAATAAGAAGAAAACATGCAGTGCTTCTATTTACAGCTTAGGGAAGAGGATTAGGGCCAAGCAATAATAAAAAACCATCTCGAGATTAAAGTTGTTAAATTTTGAGAAAAAACTTTTTCGAGAAAAAAGTCGAAATAAAATGTTGAGAATAAACTCATTAAATTATGACAAAAAAGTTGTTAAATTTCAAGAAAAAAGTCAAGATAAAATGTTGAGAATAAACTCGTTAAATCACGAGAAAAAAGTCGAGATAAAATGTTGAGAATAAACTCATTAAATTATGAGAAAAAACTCGTTCAATTTCGAGAAAAAAGTCGAAATGAAATGTTGAGAATAAACTCATTAAATTATGAGAAAAATTTTGTTAAATTTCGAGAAAAAAGTCGAGATAAAATGTTGAGAATAAACATTAAATTACAAGAAAAAAGTTGTTAAATTTCAAGAAAAAAGTCAAGATAAAATGTTGAGAATAAACTCGTTAAATTACGAGAAAAAAGTCGAGATAAAATGTTGAGAATAAACATTAAATTACAAGAAAAAAGTTGTTAAATTTCAAGAAAAAAGTCAAGATAAAATGTTGAGAATAAACTCGTTAAATTACGAGAAAAAAGTCGAGATAAAATGTTGAGAATAAACTCATTAAATTATGAGAAAAAACTCGTTCAATTTCGAGAAAAAAGTCGAAATAAAATGTTGAGAATAAACTCATTAAATTATGAGAAAAATGTTGTTAAATTTCGAGAAAAAAGTCGAGATAAAATGTTGAGAATAAACTCGTTAAATTACGAGAAAAAAGTTGTTAAATTTCAAGAAAAAAGTCAAGATAAAATGTTGAGAATAAACTCGTTAAATTACGAGAAAAAAGTCGAGATAAAATGTTGAGAATAAACTCGTTAAATTACGAGAAAAAAGTCGAGATAAAATGTTGAGAATAAACTCATTAAATTATGAGAAAAATGTTGTTAAATTTCGAGAAAAAAGTCGAGATAAAATGTTGAGAATAAACTCGTTAAATTACGAGAAAAAAGTTGTTAAATTTCAAGAAAAAAGTCAAGATAAAATGTTGAGAATAAACTCGTTAAATTACGAGAAAAAAGTCGAGATAAAATGTTGAGAATAAACTCGTTAAATTACGAGAAAAAAGTCGAGATAAAATGTTGAGAATAAACTCATTAAATTACGAGAAAAAAGTCAAGATAAAATGTTGAGAATAAAGTCATAATTTATTGAGTTTATTCTCAACATTTTATCTCGACTATTTTCTCGAAATTTAACAACTTTTTTCTCGTAATTTAACGAGTTTATTCTCAACATTTTATTTCGACCTTTTTCTTGAAATTTAATGATTTTTTTCTCGAAATTTAACAACTTTAATCTCGAGATGGTTTTATTTTTTTATTATTGCTTGGCCCTAATCCTCTTCCGTAACAGCTCCTATAGAGCCCCCACAGAGATTTTCCAGGACACCTGTTTCAGTAATATCTGTCAGATATCTTTTTATTTGTGATATCCTAAACATGCTTATACACTACAGTTCAAAAGTTTGGGCTCAATAAGGAATTCTACCCTACAGAGGCAAAAAGCAGTAACTTAATTTTTGGCCGAAAATTACTTATTGTTATTTTTGGGACATTCAAGACCCCCTTTATCAAGTTTCTTGAGTCATTTCGGTTGTCCAGTAAAGTTTGCTGTGTTAAATTACAATGTAGCGTGTGTCATACATCTGTCACTGAAGCATTTATGACACACATGATATCTGAATAAAAGTGTAGGTAAAACAAATAGTTAAGTGGTCATTTTTCTCAGTTCCACACTCTAGCAAGATAAGGTCTTGCCTTTGTAGGGCAGAATTATTCTTTTGATTCAGCAGGGATGCATTAAATTGATCAAAAGTGACAGTAAATACATTTATAATGTCTTTTGAACTTTCTAGTCATCATTCTAGTAAGTGTTTTACGATTAAGTATTAATCAGCACAACAGTTCTGAAAGATCATGTGAAACTAAGGACTGGAGCAATGATGCTGAAAATTAAGTTTTGCCATCACAGGAATGAATTACATTTTAAAGTTTATGAAAATTGAAAACAGTTATTTTAAATAGTATTAACATTTCACAATATTACTGTTTTTACTGTATTTTTGATCAAATAAATGTAGCCTTGGTGAGACGTACCAACCCCAAATTTTATGAATGGTATACATTTTTATTATTATTATTATACAGTTGTCTGGGGGGAAAACAAATGGTTTTAATTGATTCCATGTATTCCCCAGTTAATGAAGCTTTGAAAGTCATGAATTCTGACTAAAGGCAATAGTATGCTTATTTTCACAGACGGACCGAGTGAGAGAGACACCGGATGCGGAAATGGGGAGTGAACGGATGAATGGAACAGAGGCCTTGGGTCCTGCCACGTATCATATACCAACCTCACACCTCACTTTGCCCTCGAGTATTCTCAGGATCAGAATTAAACCGGATTAGTGAGTTGATTACGACAAACATGAGATTACACAAGCAAAAACTGATCACACACATGCATGCTTTTATTTTCTTCCTGTAGCCTGTAATATCTAGATAACCACTCAAGAAGACCCATGAGGAAAATTACTGAATCACACTGATGCTTTCATTTATTGCTTGGATTTATTTATTTATTTATTTATTTATTTATTAAAGTAATGCTAAGGAGCAGTGACTCATACTCTCAACCATTTCTTCAGTCATAGAAGAGACGCATAACTCCCCTCTCAGAGAGACACACCATTTAACTTTACTGCTCTGGCTGTGAGGGGGTGTAAGTGAGCGTGAATAATGTGGGACATTAAAACACTGGAGATCACCCACTCCCTTCTGCTGACTATTCTAAAGAGACTGACCGTTTTGTCCACTGTACCACATTTGACTTAATAACAGTAACTCAATTACATTTATACAATCTGTTAGATATAGATTTTTTAGAGAGCTGCATCCATACTCAATTTCCATCTCAAAGGTGCCGTTTTTTGCAAGTTTTGAGAGTACTGTATCAGTTTCTTCCATGTGTTTTAATTCTCTGTGCAACTCAAAGGATATTTGTGGTTTCTATCACAACATACTTAGTTACATAAAGCGCATTAATACCCTTGCACAGAAGAGAATCTCTTATGGATGAGCTGAATAATCACCGCACAGAAGTGGTTGCCATAGAAACTCATGCAGTGTAAGGCGGCAAACACTAGTTGAACTTCGGCACAAATTATGTTCCATGACTAACTCAGCTAGTGGCTTCATGGTTTTGAGCAACAAAGATCACGCCAATCAGTTGTTTTAGACACGTGTTCATGGCTTGTAAAGGTGACAAAGACATGAATCAATTGCAACAGCGTCTTCAGATCCCACATGCTAAACGGCATCCTGTTCCTCACACAGGAAAGAGCACAGCCAATGCTGTTTCCATGACAACTCAGCCAGGGGATAACAGGTTCTATTTTTTCCCTTCTGTGCAGAATCCCAACCCATTACCACAAGAGAAAAAAAATATATGAATTTTTCTTCTGTTGTTTGAAGATAGCCTTGAGAAAAACGAAATGAAGATGAGCTTTGAGCAGTGTCTCCTATGTCATCTCTACAGAGAAAAGACTTCACATCGCATGTCAAAAGCAGCTGCCATCTGCAACTTTCAGACAGGGCTGCTAGTGTTCTGTGAAACCTTCTCCCAACTGAATTATCGGTCAGGGATACACATATCACACCAACTTATCAAGTTTTATGGAGGGGAATCTGGTAAGATATCCATCTCCCATATCTCGAATACTGACACTTCATCTTAACTAAGCCAAATAGAGGTCTATAGCTTTATGCAGTGCTTAATTTGTGTCGGATCCTGTCGGAACAGGATCCAGGTTTTTGAGCGTCTGTTTTCCGGTACCTATTTGTGCGGATCCACTATCTCTCGTCAGAAGTGCTGTCCTCACAACAGACACCGATAAACAGAATAGAGTGCATCGGCTGGGTTCCGCAAGTAAATTTGCCCATATGGAAATTGATTTTGAACGATAACTTATAAACTTTTAAAGACAGACCTACTGATTGCTTCTGTTGAAGATGCCAGCTTGCATTATTTCAGCTTATTTTTAAAATAGTTGTGTTTAACAGCAGAATTTCTATTGAAAAAAACTACATTACCCATGATGCTGTACAGAAAATTACACCAGAGTCAAAAAAGCAACAAGTGCAAAAGATCTTGTTAGCTCCGCCCACTCCCACAAGCACTGCGAATGGCGTAATCGAGTTGATCTCTCTACACTCTCAAAATTCTTGAATGTTTGTTTATGCATATTTTGCAATAAACTTAAAATATATTGTAGTAGTTTTATGTTTCTCCATTGTTTTTAATTCAGTTTTGCTGTTCACAATGCTTCACAGGATTGCAGTTCTTTCCCTCAGTAAAGCTGTTCATAACACTGTCTTGTACGTACCTTTGTATTTTTGTAAAATTTTCAAATACTTTTTTGTTTCAAATCAAAGTTTGTAGTGTTGTGAATCACCTCGTAGCTGATTTTCTTTGGTCTTATAACTCTTTAAGGAAGACTTTTTAAAAAATCTCTATGGGAAAAATGAAAACAAAAAAAAACGTACGGAACCAGCACAGGGCGGGCACTAATGCAATCTGCATTGAAAGATGGGACAGAAAGGGAAAAAATGGCGATACAAATGGTCACAGTGAGGATACCTTGTTCTTTTTTGCCCTCCCATATATATATTTTATAGAAGCTTGTTTCTTACGGTGGCCCAGTAGTGCACAACACAACGAAATTAAAAAAGTAAGCATAAGTTCACAACACAACAAAATCGAGCTACAACAGAATGGAATAAAGCCACAACACAACGGAATAAAGCCCCAACACAACGGAATAAAGCCACAACACAACGGAAATGCTCCCGACCACTAGGGGGCTCTCAGAGCTCGGTATTGTTAGTCTTCCTTGCCAATGTTTTATAGAGTCGGCAGTGATATGAGTACCACGATTAGTTTCAACAGTATATAACCACTGTATATCGACATGAAATATTAATTCAAAATCACTTGAGTGCACAATAGCTTCATATTTATACCTGTGAATGATTTGACGTGCTACCACGGCGAATGATGAAGGGAACGTCTGACAATTCCAACGTATAATTTGTATTCATTAAAATTACTTTTAACATTTAAAAACAGACATGTTCAAATTACTGTACAAAGGAATTTGAACATGTCTGTTTTTAAATGTTAAACAAAGTCATTGTAATGAATACAAATTATACGTTTTAACCAATTGGTGGGATTGTCAGACGTTCCCTTCATCCGTCGTAGCGCGTCAAATCATTCACAGGTATAAATATGAATCTATTGTGCACTCAAGTGATTTTGAATTAATATGTAATGTCGATATACAACGTTTACATACTTAAAACTAATCATGGTATTGATATCTTTGTAAGACTGTCCACCTTATAGAACAGTGGTCACCAACCTTTTTAAGCCCAAGATCCCTGACCTCTACCTTTTTGAAAGACAAGATCTACTTGATAGAAAAAGACAGCAAAGATTGTATTTAGTATTTTTTAATGGTCAATGTCTTATTTATTTATTTATTTTTTACAAGCAAATTGGCCAATTCTGATACTGGTTGCAGATATGTATTATTAATATTATTATAATAAACAAAAATACATAGCCATTTCAAATTAGAGGAAGGAACCACTGCTTTTTAATCACAATCCAAACAAAGATGCTACACACGTTACATGAGCAGTTGTTTTTTATTTGAATTAGATTTATTTTCAAGATTTAAAGCAAAAACAGAACGGTCTGACTTTATCTTTGTGAAATTATAAATGCTACAGACACACAAAAAAGCATGAAACAAAAACAGCAGGCTGAATGAGACGCAGATTCACTCTCTGACAG
The DNA here is from genome assembly GCF_024489055.1 of Chanodichthys erythropterus. Classification (NCBI taxonomy): domain Eukaryota; kingdom Metazoa; phylum Chordata; class Actinopteri; order Cypriniformes; family Xenocyprididae; genus Chanodichthys; species Chanodichthys erythropterus. Next base: position 11,281,461 of record NC_090221.1, on the reverse strand, counting down.
CAGGTGGCGCTTATGGAGCAGCAGTGATACAGCGTTTCCTTGGTTACCGCTGTAAACAAAGCTGAAATACGCTAATAATTAGCTACTTTATTCTGAGGTCAGAGGAAAATAAAATGCCATTGCCATCGAAATCTTCCTGAAGACTGATCTCCTTTTAGAGATGAATTCATAACCCCTCACCCCAAATTCAATATTTACATTTTATTCCTATATTTCGAGCATCGTGAACAGTGAGGTGCTCTGCCTGCTACAGAATTTTCTCCTCTTCGCCTCTGTCTTCAGCGTCTCTGGCCTCTTGTTAACGGCCGTTTACAGACTCAGACATAATGTGGGCTATTTACCTTTATCTGTCTGTCCCAGTAGCTCCAGAAAATAACATAAAAATAAATACAAAAATACAGTACAAAGACTGGAGAAATGTAATATATTTTTGTACTCATATTCTGTTATTTTCGCGACCTACTGGAACAGTGATAAAGATCGCGATTGACGGGTTGGCGACCACTGTTATAGAACATTGGCAAGAAATACTAATATTAACGAGCTCTGAGAGCCCACTAGTGGTGGGGAGCATTTCCGTTGTGTTGTGGCTTGATTTCGTTGTGTTGTGGCTTGATTTTGTTGTGTTGTGGCTTGATTTCGTTGTGTTGTGGCTTTTTTCCGTTGTTTTGTGGCTCGATTTCGTTGTGTTGTGAACTTATGTTTGCTTTGTTAATTTTGTTGTGTTGTGCACTACTGGGCCACCATAGTTTCTTAATCAAAATAAAAGCAAGAATTTTTTCCCTCAGAATTGGACTTTATAACTCGCAATTACGAGCCTATATCTCACAGTTCTGAGAAAAGAAGTCAGAATTGTGAGATATAAACTCACAATTGCCAGAAAAGGTCAAAATTGCGAGAAAAAAAGTCGAAATTGCGAAATATAAACTCGCAATTGCGAGAAAAAAGTAGGCTTATTTTTCCCAGTTGCAAGTTTATATGCAGAAATTCTGACTTTAATTGCTAGATTATGACTTTATAACTTGCAATTGTGAGATTTATGACTTTATAATTTCAACTATATATCATTAACTTTCAATTGCTAGTTTATATCATGCAATTCTAAAAAAAGAAACTCGCAATTGCTAGAAAAAAGTCAGAATTGTGAGATAATTTATTTATTTATTTATTTTTTTTTCAGTGGCGGAAACAAGCTTCCTTACTATTACTATTTACAAATGGTTACTATTACTGTTTAAATGCTATTCCATACTATTAACATTGCGAATAACGTTCCTTCCTTGATATTCTTTATTTTGTGCTGCTTTCCATTGATTCCATCCATACTTGGCTTCTTTAGACAAATTCCGCCATTCTATAAAATAAAATAAGCATAATTTACGTGATGCGAGTCGTGAATGTGGGTGAGTTATGAAAAAGTGGGTGGGCACTGTTACACTCTGTGTGTCTGACCACTGAACGCTGTGACTGACTGTTTTTTTTTTTTTTTTTTTTTTTTTTTGTGGAAAATTTTGATCTGAAATGTACTGTATAACTAGAACAGAGTTTGTCTTGATTAATCACATCTCTGGACTGGATAAATGGAAATTTTTTAGTAGATGAATACAAATGATTTTGTAATGAGACTTTAGCCACTGACCCTAATATAAAAATAGTTCTTCTTCTTGACTTGGTGACATATGGAAAATTCTTTGCTAGGCAAAATTAAATTCAAATGAAATCCATTGGGCTGTCAATCAAAAAACATTGCATACTTTTAGTCCTACTTTTCTCTTTTACCATTCAAGATGGAGAGATATTAAGGTCATGTTACATCATAAATACTCTGCTGGTTAATGGATATATGGAATAATTTCTTAAACATTTTGTATTTTAGAAAGGAACATAAGTTCATCCTTATGGAAATCTTTTGCCAAAGCTTGTAATATAAATTATGCAGAGAATTGCTGTATTATTTAAAGCACAATCACATATTTGAATTTGGGATTATTAGGATTACTGCAGGAAATTTTCTTGCCCCAATTATGTCCCACATAATTCCACTTATAATGCATATGTTTTCATAAAATTGTAATCGTGTTCTTGCAGCCCACTCTCTGGTTCCTCTGCAGACCCCAGGAAATAGCTTTGGGTCTTTATTATGAGAGTAGCGAGATGAAAGGTGAGGCTGTATTGAAGTCTCCACTGCACTGGCATATTCAGGGCAGTCCTGTTGTTCCCCTTGCTGTCATCTAGCTGTGCTGTGCTTGAGTTTATCAATAACGGCTTGGATTGAGTTGCAAAAAAGGGGAAGCTAAAGCAAAGATAGTCATCTAATCATGGCAATGGGTTTTTGAGTTTAGCCCACCAACCCTCCGTCTTTTCATTGACCTATAATGACCCATAAATGCTGGAGATAACCCATAGGTCAGTACTTTCTGACTTATGTGGATTTAACCACAGTTATCCTTCCTTTTGTCTGTGTATCAGATGACTCTGCCTTATTCTTTGTAATACATCTTTGAAGGTCTTTTGAGGATGCAATTATTTAAACTGTAGTTAAAAATTCAAGAAAGAGGATAACATTTTTTATTCCAAACATTGTGCTTCAAAACATGCTATTTAATTTAAAGGTGCCATCGAATGTTTTTTTACAAGATGTAATATAAGTCTAAGGTGTCCCCTGAATGTGTCTGTGAAGTTTCAGCTCAAAATACCCCATAGATTTTTTTTTTTTTTTTTTTTTTTAACTGCCTATTTTCGGGCTTCATTAAATATGAGCCGATTTATGCTGTGTGGTCCCTTTAAATGCTGATGCTCCCCGCCCACGGAGCTTGCGCTTGCCTTAAACAGTGCCTAAACAAAGTTTACACAGCTAATATAACCCTCAAATGGATCTTTACAAAGTGTTCATCATGCATGCGGCATGCATGCTTCGGATTATGTGAGTATTGTATACTGTTATATTGTTTACATTTGATTCTGAATGAATTTGAGGCTGTGCTCCGTGGCTAACGGCTAATGCTACACTGTTGGAGAGATTTATAAAGAATGAAGCTGTGTTTATGCATTATACAGACTGCAAGTGTTTAAAAATTAAAATAGCAACGGCTCTTGTCTTGGTGAATACAGTAAGAAACGATGGTAACTTTTACCACATTTAACAGTACATTAGCAACATGCTAACGAAACATTTAGAAAGACAATTTACAAATATCACTAAAAATATCATGTTATCATGGATCATGTCAGTTATTATTGCTCCATCTGCCATTTTTCGCTATTGTTCTTGCTTGCTTACCTAGTATGATGATTCACCTGTGCTGCTCCAGACGTTAACTGGCTGCCCTTGTCTAATGCCTTTCATAATGTTGGGAACATGGGCTGGCATATGCAAATATTGGGGCGTACACCCCGACTGTTACGTAACAGTCTGTGTTATGTTGAGATTCGCCTGTTCTTCAGAGGTCTTTTAAACAAATTAGATTTATATAAGAAGGAGGAAACAATGGAGTTTGAGACTCACTGTATGTCATTTCCATGTACTGAACTCTTGTTATTCAACTATGCCGAGGTAAATTCAATATTTCATTCGAGGGCACCTTTAAAGGTGCACTCAGTAATTTCCCCCATTACAAAATTTTGCCCCTAAAGAAATTAATAATATATTTTTTTAATAATATATCTTTTTAGTCATAGTTTGTGTTTTGATGAAATTCCAAACCTTCCAACCTGCCTGGAAGTTTCTAGTGTACTATTGAATCCATGCTGCTAGGTGTCAAAATAAATGCAATTTGGTCAAATATAAATATGAGCAAGGCACTTTGTTTGGAAACCCAGTATAAAGGAACGGAAACAGGACAGGCGGTCTTTTAACAGAAATCGTTCAGTCCCAAGCCAGATATTTGCCATTTTGTTTTCCATCCAGAATCTTTTGAAATGCAGGGAACACATCAAAACACATAAGTTCAGATCATGAAATGTGGAATTAGATAAAGACTCTAATTTCTAAAGTGCCCTCCAATTCATTACATGCCCAAAGAGCCTTTCATTTTTTGTGACTAAATGTAAGATGAAATGTTAAATGGATGTCTCCAGAAGTGTTGGGCACCATATGGGCTGCAAAAACGGAAGGGGGATTATGTAGGAAGAGCAGGGGGAGGGTATCTGTCATCTTGGAATGTGTGACATTCATTAACACCAATGCAGAGACGTCACAGCATGATTATTTATGATCAAAAACACCTCTCTGTTCCTCACATTTCTTATCGACTAGCACACACATTCACATTCAAATCAATCCCAACGCAACAAGCAATGAGTGGAAATCACTTCATGAATTATCTATGGGAAAGAATGAAATCCTTGATTGTGTCTCTGTGTTTGAGTCATTTTGACAGTGATCACTGGAAACACTTTAAAAAGAATCATGCTCAAATTACATTTTACTTCAAAAAGATCAGCATGATTAGTACATATTTCTCAGATGACTCGAAATGTACTGTAAAATGACATCTAGATGAAGCTCTGTTATAACTTTTGCAGTATATTTTTCACCCTGTTCAGTTCCCTATCATTTGAATCTGTGGTATAAGTAAAGTTATGCCATAATCATATTGGTCATTGATAAACTGCAATCAAAACATAAGACTATTAGTCAGCTTTTATTTAGAAAGGATCCCAAAAAATAAACAAGTTGGCACACATTCATTTACAAAATGGTAGAGAGAGCGGTCCTTAAAATTACATGGACTTGTTCGACTAATATTAAGTATATCATGACAAAACCAAAAGTGTTACCCAGTATCTGTCTCCCAGTCTAGAGCGAAAGACTGAGGAGAGAAAGGCTGAAGATGTGAGAGAAAAAAGGACCAATAAAAATCATTCAAAACTGTACATAATTGTGATAATTATCTAAGTTTATAAATATACTCTCACTTTTGGGGACATCTCTTGTTTGTTAATCTTGGCTTATTGCAATATCAAGAGTTAACTGTTACGGTTGCCACTGCTTTTATAGGAAATAGTCATTTAACTGTAAGATAAACTGTGAATCATTATCATTATCAAACACGTTCTCTCGTGGTAGGTATCTTAAATACTGAAGAATAAGCGCAGATGTTTTTGCCTGTAATATGGAATTTCTCACATTTTATGAAAGAATATAAACTGGATGCTTGGAAAACAAAGTCAAGATGCAGAGTGGAAATAAAAAAAGCCATATTGTGGTGTGAATGCTAAAATAGCTATAAAGTAAAAACAAACCAAAAAAAAAAAAAAAAAGAATTAAATCACTGTGTATACCATCCAACTGTACATTTAGTAACAAAACTTACAGAATGTATCGACTACATTCACATTGATGACAGATTAATATATGACTATATTTATCAATAAATTTGGCACATTTAATTATTTGGCATTTTTAACAGAGCATTTTGTTGATGTGTATGCTTCTATTCATTTCACAGCAAAACATATGCAATACTACAATAGGTACTTTTTTTAAACATTTTCCATTTTTGTCATGTTCATATTGTAAACACTTTTTTCTTTTTTTAATATTATAACCGCTACCCTGATTTTCTTGATAAACAAGAAAATACAAACAGATTCTTAAAACCAAACAAGTTGATGAAAGTAAGAGAACAAAACAGCGGCACCCACTTTTCAAACAGATGTCAAGCATTGCTAGATATTTCATATCAACACCAAAATGTTAATGAATATATCAGAAGAGGACTAATAAATTACAAGATAAGCAACATATTTGGCATTAAAATGTGAAACTATTAGCTAAGCTCTTAAAAGTATGTCAAGATTATGATTTACAGCTTTAATTAACTGGTATGTAAGCAGGTTTATTTAAAAGCCATTTTCTGTGAAAATACATAAAAATACTTTTTCATCGAGATCTTTTTGTTTGTTTGTTTTATTAATAAAAAGACATTTCACATCCTGAAGCAGACAATGGTAAAGTGTGCTTGAGCCGAAATAGACATTGGATGGCGTCAGCTACGAAAACAGACAGACTTTATTGACTTCTCTCTTTCCCGCTCAGAGCTTCTGTGAGTTTCAAGTTTGTCGTCAAAAATATCCATTACGGGGGGGTAGATGTCATCAGCTCGCTAAAGCGAGTGTCTTTATCTCAGTCGGCATGTTTCCAATAGGAGAGTGCATCTTTTGTTATAAAGGGCCAAGGAAGTCTTATGTCTCTATGACATCAAATGAGGCCTCCGTCTTCCATTCAGACGAGAGATATATGGGAGAAAGCGACAGGAAAGAGAATAGAATGCGCTCTATTGAAAACCATTGTGTAAGGCACTCGGCAGGTTCTTATCCATCAGGAGAGATCAGTGAGACTGACGTTCATTCCCACACCAGGTCTAACAAAGGGCACCGCATGTACTGCTTTGGGGAACTCAGGACTCATCACACGTCCATTCTCGCCAGTACTTCCAGTTATAGACAGCCTCGCTTTGCTCCTCATAGCATCCGAAAAGGTCACCTGGAACACACGCATAGACGCGAACGGAGAAACAAACATTCACGCACACGCACGCACGCCAAAAAGAGAGAGGGCAGAAAATTAGAGCGCATCCCACAAAAGGGCTTCAATCTTATTTTCAAAATGTTTAGTTGAAAATGCAGATGTGAATTTGATGTGGTGGAAAAAACATTGAAAATTGAGGAGCAAAGTGACGAGCAAACACCATTCAGAAAATCATATAGCAAGCAGGGAATGAGGGAGATGGGCGATACAACAACAAAAACAGTCATACATGACAATGGGGTTGACAGAACAAAATCACACGGGATCTACAAAAAACTTTTCTCTCCAATATGTGTGCAGTAGATGGGGAGAAGTCAAGTTTTTTTTTTTTCCCCACTAGGAACACCAGTACATACGATCCAGCTTAAGGTCCAAACCTCCTCATTCAATAGAACATTCAGGGAATGGAACAGATGGAAGCCAAAAGAAGCGTGCACGGGGACAGATTGGAATGACGGCCGCGTATCCTACCCCCTTAAATTTTTACACTTTCGATCCCATATACGTTGTACCCTTCCTTATAAGTGGCAAAATTCTGTGAATTCTGCGAGGAAGTGGGATTAATATTCTGTGCATTCTTTGCCACCTTCATGCGCTTGGCCTCGGCTCGGGACTTGTAACAGAACTCGACCAAGGCCACCAGCATGGCCAAGCCCAGGCCGCCCACTAGGATGTAGAAGACCCCAGCCACATTGCTCAGGCTGAGAGCGCTGGTCTTCTCCTGTAAATGCACATGAGACACGGGTCAGCGGTCAGGGAAAGCTCGGCATATCTGTAATAAGCATTCATATGCATAAATAACACAATATATAAGTGGCAGTTTTACGTCTATGTGGATACAAATGCACAGCTCAGGACAGTAATGTTAAAACAATAACTGTGCTAAGTAGAATGCGCTACTGGTTAATGTGCCCTTGAAGCAATGCAAATGGGGGCATTCAACAATTCTGCTTAAACGGGATGGATTTACTAAAGCCTTTAACATTCGCTTGAAAGTTACATATAAAACCGACAATGTGGTTTTAAATCAATCACAGTTCTTACATTCCCACATGCTAATGGCTGTAGTAAATATTATTTCTTTGTTGAATTCACAGTTATAGCAGGGGTTAATGTGCTATGCTTAGCTGTGATGAGAATTATGCTTGTGTAAGAAAGCCTACAGGACCATTTAAAGGGATGCTCAAGAGAGGCATCTGAATGGAAGGCATAGCATTAGACACAGGGAAGCAGATGACAGGCATTGTGGGTAAAAGGCAGGAGATCAACACACATATACACACCTACAAAAAGATCTTTGGGGGATAGGGGCTGTCAGTTAGATATTCTTTCCAAATTTTAGTGTACTGTACTGTGCACAGAATGACCACGCATAAAACACACGACACATACACATATACAGAGCTTACTTTTGTAAAAATTGTGCAATTGTTACCTTAAGGATCTGTCTACCTTTTTTTTTAACCTTGGATTTTAAAATGTAATAAAATAGACATTTAATTATATTTATTTAAAGCTGCAGTCCATAAGTTTTGCCTCTTTGTCGCCATCTCTGTTCGAAACCTGCTATTGCAGTTATTTGCGGAATTATCATCTTTACGTGGGTTGTGCATCGACACGACTCCTCAGCGTGAATTAATCTAATGTTTGCTGTCAGTCACCGCACCGGTGTGGATACTGTACTTCGGAATCACAAATTGTAGTCTTGGAAGTATGACCAAAATAAGAATTTCATCTGAACAAGTAAGTATCTACCACTTTTGTTCTGACCAACTGAGAAAAAGAGCATTCGAATGAATCACGCTGCCAAAGGTGATCAAATCTAACGATCGCTTAGCTTAAATCACATCAAACCATCAAAAAAAAAATATATATATTTTTGTTA